>NC_056737.1:1374588754-1374606254 GCF_019279795.1 Protopterus annectens
ACTCAGTCTTTTGTACTGAGGTAAAATCCTTATGATTGGCTGTGTGAACCCATACAATAATATTCCTACTATCTACACATTAAGGTTATATGTATATATATTTTTCCATCAAACGTCTTACAAAATCGCACTTTTGTGCATTATTTATGACTACAGGATGTCTCGTTGAAATCCCGATTTTTAACAAATAAAAGCTGCTATACAGATGCTTCATTGAAACGCATACTGGCTGAATATGGGTTCTCCCAGCAGTCAATCGTTATACATGGTCTGCAGTGACCCTGCAGTTGGGTGGGTACAACACAGTACAGTGCAGCAGATGAAGTACCAGCGTACCATATCGCACAGTCGGGAAGCACTGTAATGTTGCTGGCTTGGTAAACTCTATGCAGAAAGGCGCAATGTAACATGGTTATAGGGCTTTAGGTGACAGAGACACAAGGGTGTGCTTAAGTTATTTTTTGACTGTGTACAACAGGTTAATATGTACTGTGCTTTTAACCCACTGCCAGGGTAATCCAGCATGGCTGTGCTTTAATTCCCCTTTAGTTGACTTCAGCTTGCAGCCGTCCTTTTTGACGCAGCATCATGTTTTCCGTTGCTTAGAGGAAGTTCTAGAGAGTATTTCTAAGTTGCTGAAGATCCCTTGTGGTTTCAGTTAGTAGGGTCTAGCTGCTGATTTTTATATAGTGGTAGGGTACCATGATGCTGCTTTACAGGAATGTGTGTATGTGTGTGTGTGTGTGTGTGTGTGTGTGTGTGTGTGTGTGTGTGTATATATGTGTGTGTATGTGTATGTGTATATATATATATATATAATGTGTGTATATATAATATATATATATAATGTATATGTATATGTATATGTATATGTATATATATATATATATATATATATATATATATATATATATAAATTAGTGTTGTGCAATGAGAGAGATTTGTGTTTTTTTTTTTTTTTTCCCTGATGTAGTAAACATACAGTAAAGATTCTGGGAATGTGCTGCATTTCGCAGCCCTGAGCAGAAGGGGAATATGTATATGTAATGGAAGCAGAGTATAGTGTTACTTGGCAACCTGGCTCTTTCTAATAGACATGCATAGCTCCTTTTGGGATAATGTCAGTATCTTTTAAAAGGAGTCTTGGCATTTTTCTATTAATTGTTTGACAAATTTAGGTATTAAAACAGTAGCTACAGTGTGCTTTTAGGATCAGTGGTTATGGAAAGGCTGCATAGTTTGTCTTGGGGGGTTGATTGCAACCCAGTTGTTAAAATTCACCTTGAGGGCAGAGAGAGGTGCTTAATGAAGATGTCATCCCTTCATTTTGGGGCATAGTCATTGTGCTTTATGTACTACTTTGACTTTACATTAATTTTTATTCATAGGTGGTGAAAATCAAGTGTTACTTGTGACCAAGTTCTAGATATTTGCATACATGTGGCTGTGAAATTATAATGGTGATTGTATAAATCCCAAAACAAGAATAGGGTCTTTAATTTGTTTATAGAAATACAACAGATGGTACATTCATCACCTACGACTGTGTGGGAATCGCGTTATGAATTCTCCACAGTAACATTCTCAGCTTCTTGATCTTGGTGGGGGGGGGGGCAGGGGTGAGCATGGTGGTGTACATCCAACAAGCGATCAGTTAATTGCCCTTTTGCCTTCTCACGCACACAAGCAAGCCACTTTTTTTTTTTTGGGGGGGGAGCATAAAATACAAGGTGGCCACAGATGTATTTCAGTTGACAAGCAACATCAATGATCATCTAGCTGCCTTTTACTTTACAATATACACCATGTCCCTTACCACCTTTGCCCCAAAAGATAATCCACTTCTTTGTACATTTCTGATGTTGGAGGGTCAAAAAAAGTGAAAGAAATGTTTATCTATAAAACGGATTAACCTTAAATGTTATACAGAGCATACAGACCTGTTGAAGCAGAATGACTAGCTGAACCACAAAACTGAAATTGGTAGTATTTATATGCAAAGTGTCCACCTCAGTCTCTTGTGGAGCAGACTAGTATAGTGTCAGCTAGCAAGGTAAGTTTGATTACCAGGGAGACAACAATAAAACACTTATAGCAGACCAGCTGTTCACAGACCAAACTTCCAGGGCTAGTTTTGACTGTACAGTTGCAGATTAGCCCACAAACACAAACCCATACAGGAGCAGAACTACCAGTATATAGTGTTTGTTTCAGGTTTGTCACCTTCCCTATGTAAAAAGCTGCAATTGGTTGTTTAAGCATTCCTTTACAACTATTTGTTTCTGCCAGTTTCATAGGGCAGCAGGTAAGTTGTTCAAGGGTAGGCAGTGGACAGTGGTATCGTATATACTAGCACTTTAAAAAGGTCAGATCAGAGTTAATTTATTTAATGCATAAACACTTTTTCCGTTGAGTGACTCTTCACTCGCACCATGAAGCATTGCAGGTAATGATGTCACATGGGTAACTAAGAGATGTCAGTGCCAGTATTGGAGGGGAACAGGTGTGGGATTCTGCTGTGGAAGAGCAGAGAAAAAAAAAACAATACAGCACATCGGTGGAGTGTTCTATTTTTTTAATGGGCAACCTTAAATCAAAGTGGAACTTGTAATTCACTGTAACCACACCATTATACAGAAGGTCAACATTTGGGTTCATGCAGGTCAGACAACAGACAAGTTGGCAACATTAAATCTACTTAAGTAGTTTATGCTGATAAAGGGGATTGTGGGTACTGTGTTAACTCATTTACTATACTGATACACCAAGTTCAATTATTTTGTTTTGGTCAACATTTTATAATGTTTGTTGGAATGAGCAGCATAGATGAGGTCCCCATCTAGGATTGCGCTTTAAGCAGGTACTCCAGATCCCCAACATTAGGAGCGGGAAATAATCAGAAGGACCCATATCACTCAAGCATCAGTGAGAGTTTGTTTTAATGCCTATTTCATACGTACACATTTCAATACATCCAAGATGTGTTATCAAAAGTAGCATAGTGCTTTGTAGTGGCTATATACTGCTATAGCAATCTAAAGTCTCTGACAGCCGAGTTCTGTTGGCAAATCTTTTACCTGAGAATACTGAGTGTTTCTGTCAGATCTAGTAAATTGAATATACAAGATAATGGTACTCTGCAAATGTTCTGTAAGTAAATATGAGATGATTTCTAAGAATTTGATAGTTTTAAAAAAAAAAAAAAAAAAAAAAAAAAACTTTTTGTATGGGTGTTTTAGTCTTCTGTCATTCATCCATTGTATTAGGTTATTGTTATTACAAAAGCTGGTTTGTTAGAGAATAAGCTTGTGTGTGTCCTGTTTGAGCAAACTGTTAAAGCTGCATTCAGATTTGCCTCTTAAAAAAAAAAAAAAAAGTTTGCTCAGCATTTGAACAAGGCTGCAGTTTGAACAAATACATACATCTACAAAACATTACAGGTTGGTTGCCTAATACAGAGACAGAGCAGTCTCAACAGCACTTTTACATGGGCATTTTCTCTCAGTTGCCTGCTAGTCTAGATTGGTTCCAGTACTGACTGCGATTATGACTGCACTGTACAGAAGTGTTTCCCAAGGAAACATAATACATTACTGCAACAGTGCTCATCCTAACATGTTTTCACAGGACTAGTTCTTGTAGTAGTAAAGTTTGGATTAACAACTGGATAAATGCAAGCATATAGAGGTTTTATTAACCTATGATTTATTTGTAAATTAGTTGTGCTTTTCTTGAGGTATTTAATTGTTCACTGTAACTGTTAACACTAGCAGTTTTCACGATTACTTCCTGAAAGGCCTGAAGATGGTGCCTGCCAGCACTGTTTGTATGAAGCTTGCATTTACATGCTGGTGTTCCGTTTGTGCTAAAGAATTTTTTGTGAGTACAGGACAACATTCGACGTTGGAAAAGTTGACTAGTTCACAACTGATGTCCTTTAGGTAAAGACCAAATGTAATCAGCCAAAAGTGCTCTTCGCAGCACCCACAGTGTGCCCTGTAATGACGACTCCTGTAATTCGTATGGAGTTGTGTGTATTGTTAGCATATCTAAATATAATGGTAGACTCTCTTTTTATAAGACCCATTGCTTCTACTACAATTGGAACTATCTGGGTATCCTTCCACATTGCTCTCGTTTCTGCTTGCAGATCCTGATATTTTATAACCTTGTGTCTGCCCTACATAGGACCCTGTAGTCACTGGGTGTGGCAATTTCAGTGATCAGTGCTGCTCTTGTCTTTTTTTTTTTTTTCTTTGAGTACTATATCCAGTTTTCTAGCATCTCTCTTTTGAATTGTTGGTAATGGATGATCCCATGTGATGTAGACTTGATCGTTTTCTTTGATGCTTTGTGGCTCATGTTTCCAGTGCTTCTCAGCCACTTCAAAACCATAATGTTTGCACATTCTCCATTGCAACAGTCTCGCCACACTATTGTGCCTTTCAGTGTACAGGCCATCTGCCATTAATATGTCATAACCAGCAACGTGGTGTGCGACTGTTTCCAGTTCGATTTTACAAAACCTACATTTATCTGTTTCCCCCACATGTTCAATTGACTTCGTAAACCAGAGTGTACATAGACAACTGTCTTGGGCTGCCAATATTAACCTTTCATCTCTTGGTTTGAATTCACCTCTCCTTAACCGTTCCTGATCAACATGAGGTTCTTCCGGAAGTGTTCTATACTTGCCACTATATGATTTTTCCACATTTCTTGCCTTTTCATCTGATCCTTCACCTTTATATCCTTTCTTTTGTTTTTTGGCACATTCAGTTGCTATGTGATTGTTATCTACTGGTTTGATTTCTGTTCTTGCTTGATGGTGATATGCTTCTGCTAGGTTAAGCATAGAAGTCGTCTTGGATTTATTCGTCTCCTATTTCAAAACTTTCACTACTTTTAGGTCTCGTGAGGTCAGCAGATGTGTGAAGTCCCACGACTGCAGATCTGTACATGTAATCAATTTCAAGGAGGCCCATCCCTCCTTCGAAATGGGGAATATATAATCTTGGTATGCACTGATTTTTATAGATCGTCTGGTGGGCATGAAGCATCCTTCTTCTTTTAATATCTAATCTATCAAACATGTTTTGGGGCCAATCAATCACTCCAAAATTGTAAGTTAGGACAGGGAGAGCAAATTGGTTTGTAGCTTGTATTTTGTTCCTGGACATCAACGCTGTTTTCAGGATTAATTTGTCTTCTAAAGTACTCCTTATTACGTTTTATTGCCGATCCTTCATCAATTCCCAAGTATTTATACACTCACTCTTGCTCAAGTTCTTTTATATCACATTCTTGTCCCAAACTGATGTTTTCCTGGTGCTGCAGTTTTCCCGCTTTAAAGGTTGCTTTTGCACATTTATCAAGGCCAAGTGACATTCTGACATGTCTGCTTGTTCATCTCCAGCCCTCACCCCTCAGGACTCCCTTACAGGGGTTGAAGGAGATGTGCAAGAAGCTTTTGCTCAAGGCTCCAAACGAAATCTACGGAATGACCTGCTGGTGGCAGCAGACTCAATCACAAATACAATGTCGTCTCTGGTAAAGGAGCTGAAATCTGAAGCAGGTAGTGAGACGGAAAGCAATATAGACTCAGCCCAGTATGATGACTTGATATCTTCACCAGCTTCTGAAAAGGCGTTTCTTGCACAAATAAATGCCAGAAAACCAGGCTGTCTTCACAGTTCAGCAGGCGGAAGCATCATTCACAGCGATATCGGTACTGAGGATGGCCTGTCCTTTGTAAGGACTGATTAAGAAAGCTACGACAGTGACTCGGTACGCCAGTTGGAGACTGAGCTTAAGATGGAAGAGTACCTGAAACAAAAGCTACAGGATGATTCCTACCAGGTAGCCTGTGAACCAAAAGAAGAGAGTTGATAGCTGCAATCGGACTGATGATGAAGATGGTCTGACAACTAATTTTGCAGAAGAATGGAATGAGCATATGAACCGTCTGTTGAAACGCTGACAAATTCTACAACTAGTGTGATGGTTGTATCACAGTAGTAATATTTCAACACTTTCGTCCTCTGCCCCCCTCAAGAGTCCTGATTTTAGACGTGTATTTTTATAAAATAGTGGTTTACTCTTTGTTTAAACCTAATTCTTTAGGCCAAGTACATCTTGTATTACTAAAGGCTGGTGCAACAGAATGACAGAAATGTACCATTACTATCTTTGCACCTAATATCAAATGGATTCAGTTTACAGTGAAGAAAATGGTACTTTTTTGCAGCAGATAAGGTCATAAAATGCTGAATGTTTTGTCACTTTTTTCTAATAGTAAGAGTTTCTATTCATTGTAAAACAACATCCAGCTATGGGGGAAATAAAATGAATTTCTGCATCCATCAGGAGCTGCTACGAATGCAGTGCTAATCTTGAAATGAAGAACGTAATTACTTCTGTTCTTCGTGTACTACTTGACATAACTTATGTGCTATGCATACTTTACAGTTTTTGGATTACAGCACATTCAGTGTCTCAGGAATGTTTTAAAAACTAAAAAAAAGAAAGAAAATATCAGCCATAGCAATTAATGTAAATATCATATTTTTCCTGAAGTAGTCATAGCCATTTACAAAGTGGCAGTGTTCTTACAGTTGAGAGTCTGTAGTTTTTATATCGGTATATATCTTCTTAAAAACCTGTGAACTAAGTTTAAAATAATCACTATGGAAGCCATTTATAAACCACAGGTGCCATACAAATCTTCAAATTGTCTGAATTTAGTTAGTGTTTCCTTTCCATTCTGTATTCTTTGCTCCATCAGTGTGGTTGTGTATCTAAGCATGTCTTCTAAGAAATTATCTTTATTTACTTTTTCTTTCGCTCTTCTTTCTTCATTTTCTGGTGTGGCCTTCAGCTTAAATGTTGTGAATATTATTTAAAGTGTGCTTGCAAAACTTTAAGTGTATGTATTGCCTTAGATGGCTCCTTAGCATTGTACATGCATTTTGAGAAAGAAAAAATTACATTGTGAAATGCTGTGTTTTCAGACAGAAGCAGGGATTGTAATGAGGAGTTAACAAATAAAAAAAAGGTTTGAATGTGTGACTGACCTTTAAAAAGTATGTAATGCATTTGAAGGTAAATGTATGTAGCAGGAAGACGCAGGGTACACAGGGTACAAGTTATCAAGGAAGATCACATTGCTTTACAAATTCTAAAAGCAATTCAGTTTATTTTTATCAGAAGAGTTGGGAGGGTGGCCTAATGGTTAAGGTGTTTGCCTTACAAACACAAGGTACAGGGTTTGAATCTCCCAGGGGATAATTGACTAGGCTTAAAATGGCTTGCAAGGGCAGTTAGCCTAGTACTAATCTATGAACCTATAAGTACTACTGCATAAATCACTTAACTTGAAACTTTGCTTTTTAAGAGGAGAACCTTTGTAGTTGTACCCCCCCCCCCCTCTTCGACACCAGGCATTTGGATTCTTGTTCTTGTACTGATCTTTTAGTGCAGTACAAAGGGCGAACTATATAGTTGGAAGGTCATATTTGGTTGAGACTTTAAGCTAAGCCTGCCTTTTTGTAGTATTTTTAGATTCTGTGGCACTTGGCAAACAGTAGGTGGTTTAAAGTTTTATAGAAATGCCAAGTATGGGCTCACAAATCTTCAAATATTTTAAAATGGTCATTCTAAAACAAGTGCATGCAGTTTTTAATAATATTAATAGTTATTCATACATTTTTAAATTTACATTTTAATAAATTAAAAATATATATTCAGTGATCTCAAAGATAATCCATTAGTCTTAAAAACTTTGCTTAAATGATTCAATTGTTTAAGCCAAATAAAACTGTCTAAAGTATTTATTATTGTCATAGTCCTCATCACGTGATTAAAATTCTGCTATACTTTTTATTTACCTGAATTTTCTGTTCTGTGACGATGAACCCGCTCACATCTTGTGCATAATTATAGTGTACATTTATCATAAAGCATTCTGTTTCCACTGCCTACTTTTTTTGTTTAGCTCATAAACTGCATGCTAAATTCCCTGTTTATGTATCTTGTCTGAGAATGGTTGCCAAATGCTCCTTTTGTCTAATTTGTATTGAGCATATTCTTGCTTAATGGCAAGTGCTCCAGTACACGTTTTGCATTTCTTGCTTTCATTGAATTACCAGTCTTATTGCAGTCTTGGTAATGTTAAGGAATATTTAATGTAAAGGAATCTTTCTACATTCTTGGAACTTCTTTGGGAAGTGCCATTTGTGTAAGAAGTCTTATCGGGTTGGCTTATCCCTGAAAGCATTGAAACTGGCAAGTTCTCCAAAGAGTCTATTCACCCCACCTACCTCAACACGTTTTCTGCTGCTGTCCATTCTGGTATTAAGAACCAGGACCAACTTCATTTTTTTTATCCGCTTAAAACTGTCGAGTTATGCTGTTTGTTCACGAGCACTGTCCTTGTCTTTCAAATGGTTCTCTATTGACTTTTATGCATTAATTTCTTCCTTTTTTATAGGTTCATAGGTAGGTACTAGGCCATTTGCCCAAAGGCATTTATAAGCCTAGCCAGAATGTGTTGGCTTTCGCCACCCCCTTAGATTAGTTCCCTGTGCCTCTGTCCAGCAGAGCCACTAAAGTGATCCCCGGGGTAAACTTTGTTTCCCATCCACTCGTCAAGGTTTCTCTTAAAGTGCTAGCGAGGAGCTCTGCCTAATGTAGATGGGAATCTTGTTCCAAAGCATGGGAAGTCTCTGGGACAGGAATCTATCCCTCCAGCACGTCCTATTTATTGTTGTGGTGAGGTTTAGATCCCTAGAGCATGTGGCTCGAGGGGATAAGGTTTTCTGTAGGTGGAACATGTCCAATTCTGGGTTGGACATGGCCTTGTATGTCAGGCAGAGATCACCTCTGAGCAGGCGGTATGCAGCAGAGTACAGCTGGAGTTTCTTCAGTTGAGCTGCATAAGGCATCTGTTTGAGGCCAGTGATCCTCTTGGTGAGGTACTTCTGTGGTCTTTCTAGCTGTTGCAGGTGTCTTGTAAGGTACATCCCAAATGGGGTGTTGTACTCTGATGGGTCTGATGAGTAGAAGGGCACAATGACTTCGATTTGGATGCAAACACTTTTGTGATTAGGTGGGCCACATAGAAGGATTTTCTAACCACTTTGGCAATGTGATTATCAGAGAGGTTGCTATTTACTTGGGTCCCCAGATCCCTTATTACATTTTCTGTATTTAAGGGACTACCATCTATGTGGTAGTTTGTAGGTACTTTATTTCCAAAGGGAATAAAATGCACTTTTTGGCATTTAGCTTGAGGCCATGATTTTGACACCAGGTATCTGCCTCGGTGAGACCCTTTTGGAAGATGTCCTGTGTCAGCCGGAGAGTCAGTTTATAGCCCCTTGTTTGCAGTAGTCTGCGAACTTGATCAGCCATAGTCATCCTGTACTTGTCTGTACCTCTGAGAAGTATATGCCGAACAGGAGGGGTCCTAGAACTGAGCCCTGGGGAGTGCCACTTGTAACCTGTTTAGAGTCGGACCTAGCTCCTGCAACTCTCACCATGTGGGTTCTGTCCATGAGCCAATTGGCAATCCATCTTGTGACCACCCTTCCCTCGTCTATAGCCTTGGTAACTGTCTCAAAGAAGTCCACCAGGTTTAGGAGGCATGATCTGCCCTTAACAAAGCCAAACTAGGTAGGGTACAGTGTTTGGAGGTTCCCAATGTCTTTGTTAATGAGTTCCATGATGATGCGCTCCATAGCCTTGCAGACCAAGCTAGTTAGGCTTATAGGGTGATAGTTCCCGGGGTCTGTTGTGGCTCCACCTTTGTGGAGCGGAATAACCATTGCTGTGCACCACTCTATGGGTACGTAGCCTGTGGAGAGGCGGAGTTTGAACAGTGTGTTTAGGTGAGGGGTTAATTCGTCTTTGAGCTCGTGTAGGATGTAGCTTGGAACACCATCCGGTCCCATTGATGCTGTCTTTTTGGCTTTGGAGAGGGCTATTTTAGCCTGAGTGTATGTGATTTCAGGGGCTCTACATTCTTCTGGTATGGTTATGGGCCCTTTTGGGGGTGAGAGGGGGGGTGAAGTTTGCACTGAACCTGTCTGCCAGGATGTTGGCAATATCAGTTGGTTAAGTGTATTTTGTGCCATTCTGCACTAACTCCGAGCAGATCTGAGCATTGCCACTTAGATTCTTGACATAGCTAAAGAATGCCTTGTGGTTATCTTTAGAGTCCTTGGCAAGTTTTCTTTCAAAGCTCACTGTGGACGATTTTATGAGGGATCATAGTTTCTTGCTGATACTGGTCAGGGATGTCTTCCCTTGGGATTTTACTCCTCCTTTTTTTTTTTTCTGTACTAGTTTTCTCCTTCTGTTGTATAGCTTGTTTATGACAGGGGTCCACCAGACTGGTTTTCCTTTTCTTGGAGGAGTGAGTCTTGGTTTTGCTTGGGATAGCACTATCCATGCTTTCTTGTAGGTGCCAGTAGAATGCATTAGTAAAGGATTTTGCAGCTTGGACAGCGTTATCCTTTAGCATGGGGGCTTTGAAACTTTCCACCTCCGTCTTAAGTAATGTGAGGTTTGCTTTTGAAAAGTTTTTCATGGTGGTTTCCTTGTCCGGGGGTGGAATGTGGATATCCAAAGTGATTTGTTTATGGTCAGATCTAACCAGTGAGGGGTTGATCTCCTGTATTTAACACCGGTCGTCCATGTTGGTGATGACCAGGTCCAATATGTTGTCACCTCTGGTAGGAGTGTTGACCAGTTGTTCCAGGGCGTTTGAGTTTATAAATTCTAGGAAATGTTAGGCAAGGGAGTTAGTACTTGAGTAGTTCTCCCAGTTAATGTTTAGGTAGTTGAAATCCCCCAATATTAGGGTTGTTTGGTAGGACCTTTGTTACCCAGTATTTCCAGAAATGCGAAATGGGGGTCCTGGGACATGGGTGATCTGCAGCAAGCTACAATTTGAATTGCAGTTTTGCCTGTTAATTGCATGTGGATAATCTCTGAAGCATCGTGCTGTGCCACTAACCTGGAGGTGTGGGTATCCTTTATGAATATGGATACTCCCCTGCCTTTTGTATTTCGGTCTGGGTTCTATGGCTGAAATGTATGGTATGAGTTGTAGCCTGGTAGTGCTGGGGTACTCTCCGGAGCCTTAAACCAGGTTTCTGTTACTGCACATATATTGATTTTCTCCATACTGAGGAGTGCCCCGAGTGTGTGTTGTTGAGGTTTAGACTTCTGGCATTGAGTAGTATTACCCTCAGATTATTGTTACTTGTGCTGTTTACGGCGGTGGGTTTGTCTTTTGAGCCTTGCCTAAAAAGGCACTATGGTGGTGGCAAGAGCCTTGGCCAGTATTCGAAAGCCTAAGGGTGACTGGTGCAAGCTGTCTCTAGCGAAGCAGCGTGGCTTGTCGAGCATGTTATCCCAGGCAGACAGACACTGGATCCCCTTTGAATGACACCAGAAACTTGGCCAGTTGTTGAAATTGATACCACGGTATAAAGAAAAAAATATCATTCTTGGTGAGGGCAGGATGCTACTCAGGGTCAGGGTCTTACCGGCCTGGGTTACGTGATCAACGAGCTCTTCCATGTCTCTCTTCATGTAGTCCAGGGAGGTATGGATCAGGTCATTCACACCAACATGGACAATGACAGTGTCGTATTTGTACTTGTTCTGGAGTGACCCGAGGGCATGTGTTATGTGGCGGATCCTGTTACCTGACTTGCAGCTAACAGTAACCTTCTCCTTATTCAGCCTAGTGAGTGGGGGACATCGGTGTGCTCTGACTGTAGAGTCACCTACTACTAGTATGTTGGGTATGTAACTTTGGCTTGAGGGGTGTGATTACGTGGCACATTGGTTTTGTGAAGTATGTTTTCATGGTTTGTGTTGGGGTGTGGAGGTTGCTTGGATGTCTGCTTTGGAGGGGTCTGTTGCTTTTGCAGACTTTAATTAGAGCCTTTGAGTATGTTTTTGTGTATTTGTGTGTGCTTTTTGCCGGTGCTGGTTTAATGGGTCTATGAGACTGGTGGTGTGATGCCAGTATTTCCCTTCTCCTCTTGACTGTCTGATCCAGTCTTTGGTTGAGAGAGCTTAGCCTCCAGTTTGGCTGTATAATTGCATCTCTCGCATGTATTAGTGTTTGGTAGGAGGAGAGGGATGTCTGTGTAAATGAGGCAGTTGTAACATTGCCTCAAAATGCCCAGATTCACCAGTAAGACTGGAGAGTACACCTGAAACTGCCTTTTAACACTTTATTTTCCACTCAATTATTTTAGTTATGAACGATCTGAACTTGGTTTCTAAGTAAATTAGTTCAGAGGTGGCATTCCTTTTTTCACTAAGTACTAGTTTTGTATTGCAGTTAAGCATATTGATCAATGCTGTGGTAGCCTTAGCTGTATGGGTTACATTTTGTTAAGGATGTAACAGCTGGACAGCTTCGAAAGCTTGAGGGCACCTTCCATTCACTGAAACTGATGATCAGCCCAAACTGAGCTAAAGAAAGAGTGGTTGGGTGCCAAGCCATTCCTGATGCAGAAGAGTGCTTTTGTTGTCTTCTGAGGATAATCCGACTGATGATGGTATCCAATTGTTGTACAGACAAATTCCCTTCAGAGAGAAAAAAAAAAAAAAAAACTTCCACTTTTTTTAAGTTTATGACCGATTATCTTTTTTTTTTTTTTTTGTTGAAGTTTGTAGTTTTTTGGGTAAGAAAATGTTTTTGTAGACTGTTGTGTGACTTTTATTCTAGAGCGTTACGTTTTAATTTTTTGGAAAACCCCTAGGTTCATAGGTTGGTACTAGGCTATCAACCCTAGGGCCTATATAAGCCTAGCCATAACAATTCCCTGGCTATTTCTTCCCACACTATTTACTTCCCTGGACCCCTGTCTAGCAGGGCGACTGATGTGATCCCCGGGGTGAATTTCCTTTCTCCCATCCATTCGTCAAGGTTCCTTTTGAAGATGGGCAAAGAGGCACTCTGCTTGACATGTATGGGTAATCTATTCCAGAGTCTGGGGAGTTTCTGGGTCAGGAATCTATCCCTCCAGCATGTTTTGTTTATTGTGATGACAAGGTTTAGATCCCTGGAGCGTGTGGCTCTGAGGGATTGGGATTTCTTTTAAGTGTAGCATGTCCAACAGCTCTGGGTTTGACATGGCCTTGTATGTTAAGCAGAGATCGCCTCTGAGTAGACAATATGTGACAGAGTATAGCTGGAGTTTTTTTAAGGTGGCCAGTGTAGGGCATCTGCTTTAGGCCAGTGATTCTTTTAGTGAGGTATTTCTGCGGCCTTTCCAGTTGTTGCAGATGTCTTGAGAGATACATACCAAATGGGGCATTGTATTCTATAATGGGTCTAATGAGGGATGAGTACTGTGGGACAATGACCTCCTCCTTTTTTCTGGATGAAAAGCCCTTAGTGATGAGGTGTGCTACATCCTTCTGACTATTGTGGCGATGTGGTTATCGAAGGTGAGACCACTGTCCACCTGTGTCCCTAAGTCTCTTATCACACTTTCGGTGTTTAGTGTACTGCCACCTATATGGTAATTCACGGGTACATGTTTTTTCCCAAAGAGGATAACTATACATTTCTTGGCATTGAGCCCATGGCTCGGCACCAAGCATCTGTTTCTGTAAGGCCCTTTTGTAGAGTGTCCACATCATTTGGGGATTCAATAATGGCTCCCAGTTTGCAGTCATCTGCAAACTTTGTTAGCCAGAGTCCCTTAGTGTTTGCCCGTACTTCAGAGAAGTAGATGCCAAACAAGAGCAGTCTCAGGACTGAACCCTGAGGTACTCCACTTGTCACTTGTCTGAAGCTGGATTTGGAGTCTGCTACTTTTACAGTGTGGGTTCTATCAGTAAGCCAGTTAGCAACCCATTGGGTGACGTAGGGATTAATGCCCAGCTTAGTAAGTTTATCTATGATTCCAGAGTGGGGGATGGTGTCAAAGGCCTTGCCGAAGTCTAGATAAGCTGTGTGGACCACCTTACCCTTGTCTCCTGAACCTGACTGACTTCTTCAAATCGGTCTTCAGAGCCACGGACAAGATCGGCCCTTCACGAACCCAAACTGGATGGAGTCCAGTGTTTGAAGGTTGCCAATGTCTTTGTTTACAAGTTCCATGATAATATGCTCCATGACCTTGCAGAGGAGGCTCATCAGACTGATGGGACGGTAGTTTCCGGGATCCAAGGTTGATCCCTCCCCTTGTGGATTGGGATAACTGTAGCTCTGCGCCACTCAGTGGGCAAGAAACCTGAGGTGAGGCTATGATTAAACATGACACTTACGCGAGGTGCCAGTTCATATTGTAGTTTATGTAGTACACAGCCCTCAATGTCATCTGGTCCCATGGATGCTGTATTCTTAGCTTTGGAGAGTGTGTTTTTTACCTGTGTGGCCGTTTTTACTGGAATTTGGCAATCTTCCGGTATTGAGATGGGCAATTTTGGGGGTGAGAGGGGGGTGAAGTTGGCACTAAATCGATCTGCCAGGATATTGGCAATATCCTTGGGATCAGTATATTTAATGCCATTCTGTTTTAGCTCAGAGCAGATCTGAGCATTGCCATTTAGATTCTTGACAGTTATAGAATGCCTTGTGGGTTATCTTTGGAATCGTTGGCAATTTTATATTCGTAACTAGCTTTGGAGGATTTTATGAGGAATCTCAGTTTCTTACTGAGGCTGGTAAGGAAGTTTTTTGCATCCTGGGATTTTTCTCTCTTCTGCAACAGTTTCTTCCTTTTGTTGTAAAGTTTATGGCAGGGAACCACCAGATTGGCTTCCTTTTTTTTGGATGAGAGCATCTTACTTCTATTTGGGATGGCACGATTCATGCATGAGTGGATGTGCTTGTACAGTGCCTTAGTGTAGGATTCAGCAGTTTGCATGGGTGTCATGAAATTTGTCACTTCTGACTTGAGTAGCATGAAGTTGGCTTTGGAGAAGTGTTTTATGGAGGTTTCCTTACTGGGGTGGGGGTGGGATTTGGATGTTAAGGGTGATTAACTTATGGTCAGACCTGATTAACGAGGGGGTGACCATAAGTGTGAAGCATCGATTTCCCATGTTGGTAATGACCAGGTTTAGGATATTGGAGCCCATGGTGGGACTATGGATTAGTTGATCCAGGGTGTTGGACTTTATGAATTCCAAGAACCGTTGGGCAAAGGTGTTGGTACACGAGTAGTTTTCCCAGTTAATGGCAGGGTAGTTAAAATCACCCAGTATTAGGGTGTTTGGTTCTATCTTAATATTTTCCAGTATGTTTAGAAAGGTGTAGTGAGAATATTTTCCTTTGTGAAAGCTGTGCAATTTAGAGGTGGTGTTTTTTTATTTATTTATTTTTTTTTTTTTTTTTTCCCCCCTTCCTATTTTACCATTTACTGCTGCTAGGCGTCCCTTGGAATCTGGTATCTCTTTTGGCTTTACCATGGAGCAACTTAGTGGTTCCTGGGTTCTTCCTTCTTCTAACTACATAAAAAATTAACAAACCTTCTGTGCCAGTTTGGCATGTGCCATGGCTGCAGAAGGGTGACTCTGCTGTGGCCAATTCTGTTTCCTCAGAACATTCTTCTTTTTCCGTTGCTCCCTTCTGATGTTTCTACAGCTAGCATGGACTGGAGATTAGACATGCCTTCTGCAGCTGTTGGAGTAACCTCGAAAGGCAAAGGAGAGCGTCTCATGTTTACATTTAGAAGATGGAGCAGGGAATACCTCTTTGCCCAGCCAGAATGGATTGCCTGTTCACAGGAAGGTGTTGCCTGTCAGAAGGAGGTCTACTTCAGAAATCCCTGTCAAAAGGATGTATAACAGTTGACATATTTTCCTGTTTGAGTTGCCTCCGACAGGAATGATGTATTGGGCTTAATTGAGGATCTTGATTCCTCCAGTTCTATTTCGGGCAAAAGTAAAAAGTATTCTTTATTTTCTGAGGAGGTTCAATATTTTGAATCACAAAATGATTGTGAAAGGACAACTTCTGATGTTTATCATTGTAGATCAGTATGTGTGTATATAGCTTTTAAGAAGCTATCCAAGAGCTTGCACAAGTGTATAAATACTGAGCACGTGCGAGCCTGTCATTTTTGTAGTAAGTAGTTGAGTTGTAGGCATGTATGTATGTAAGGTCTGTTAACTAGTTAGTTCATATTTAATGATACTGCTAATGCATCCTGATGTGTTTCTATGTATTAAAGCATCTAAACGAAAATCCCAGCCTTCTTGTTATATATGTGTTACGAACGAGCAGCATGCTGTCAGAAGTGGCATGTCTAAAGGACATGGTGTCAGAAGAGGCATGTCTAAAGGACAAGTAATCAGAACCAGCATATCCAAGGGGCATGAACTCATAAGCAGCCTGGGTAAACCGACTTAAGGTACTTGCTAGGTGCTGGTGGAATATACAGGAGTGGATTATTCCTAAATGTGCAAAATTTTGAAAAACGGGTAAAACAAATTTCCAATATTAAAACTTGCTCAGCGCAATTTATTTTTGCATAATATGAAACTAGGCATACAGAACACTCTTATTTTCGCATAAACCGGTATTTACGATATTGATAAAAAAAATAAAAAATTCAAATTACTACAGAAAATGTTTGAACTAAATTCCGAATTGCATAAAATTAATAAAATAAGGGGAAATGACTGCATTTTCGCAAAACATATATATTTCGTATTAAATAGACGTTCGGGTTATTGGTGTATAAATTGTTTGCATGTTTGTGCAGTGTTACAGTAAAACTGTTTTGCAAAGTACAGTTATTGCAAGGCATATTTTGCAAAACACAGCCATTACAGGGCATATTTCGCCAAGTGCAATATTTCAAAGTTTATTGCGCATTTGAATGTTACAAGCTCCTGAAGAAACTGTCCGTACATAATTACAAGGGCCATATTTTCAGCGGGTTTTTGTATACTTTGTGGGCATGGCAGACAGATTTTAAAACCCCATTGCACTTGTCTTTGACAGTAATATTGCTGAGAACTTGTGTGTTTGAGCAGTTGTACGACATTTTCATACAGGGTTTTCTGTTAAAGATGATAAAGACATTTATTCTGCTTGATTTAGCTGGGTCAGAAGCCAATGCTTATTTGGGTGTGCACCTGCTATCTATACAGGAGAAGGGGAAAACCATCATATTGTTGTACAGGCTGAGTCAAAGGATGACGCAGAATGTTTAAAACCTAAATTTGGAGAAATGTCTAATCCCCAGACAAATGTTACAATAGAAGAGCACTTTTTTTTATACAATGGATCAAAAGCCTGGTGAAACTTTTGAAGCATATATGACCTGAGAAATAAAGCTAAAACATGCAGATTTTGTAACTTAAGGGATGAGTTGATAAAGGACAGGTGTGTGTGTGTGTGTGTGTGTGTGTGTGTGTGTGTGTGTGTGTGTGTGTGTGTGTGTGTGTGTGTGCGTGGTATAAAAGATGATGCTGTGAGGAAGAGTTTGCTTCATGACAGTGGATTTAACTTTGA
>NC_056737.1:1374611254-1374686254 GCF_019279795.1 Protopterus annectens
AGGGTAAGGCAGTTCACACAGCCTACCTTGACCTAGCAAAAGCGTTCGACACAATACCCCACTCGGGCATCATAGAAAAGCTCACCAGCTTAGATGTAAACCCATATGTCACAAGATGGGTTGCAAACTGGCTCAAGGACAGAACACACAGGGTTAGAGTTGCTGGTGCCATGTCAGACTCTAAGCCAGTCACGAGCGGTGTCCCACAGGGCTCAGTCCTGGGCCCCCTCTTGTTCGGCATTTATTTTTCTGAAGTGCAGGCAAACGTAGGGGGATTGTGGTTGACAAAATTTGCAGATGACTGCAAACTGGGCACCATAATTGACACTCATCAGACACAGACATCCTCCAGAAAGGTCTCATAGAAATGGATAACTGGTGCCAGAGCCATGGCCTTAAGCTAAATGCCAAAAAAATGTATAGTCATACCCTTTGGGAAAAACAAGGTAACCCCTAATTACCACATAGGTGGTAATCCGTTATCAGGGACCTGGGGACCCAAGTTGACAGTAACCTCTCTTTAGACACTCACATTGCCAAAGTGGTTAGGAAGACCTTCTACATTGCCCACCTGATCATGAAGGGATTCACATCCAGATCAGGAGAGGTCATTGTACCCCTGTACTCTTCACTTATCAGACCAATGATTGAGTACAACGCCCCATTCGGAATGTACCTTACCCGACACCTGCAGCAGTTGGAAAGACCCCAAAAGTTCCTCACCAAAAGGATAAAGGGGCTCAAACATATGTCATACGATGCCCGACTGAAGAAACTCCAGCTCTATTCAGTCGCATACCGTCTGCTCAGAGGTGATCTGTGCCTGACATACAAGGCCATGTCCAACCCGGAATTAATGGACATGCTCCACCTCAAAAATCCAAATCCACCAGAGCCACGAGAGCAAGAGACTTAAACCTCAACACTGATATAAATAGGGCGTGCTGGAGGGACAGATTCATCACCCAGAGACTCCCTACACTATGGAACAGAATCCCAGTCCATGTGAGGCAGAGCCCCTCACTGACTCTGTTCAAGAGAAATCTTGACGAGTGGATGGGAGATCGTAGGTTTACCCCGGGAATCATCTCTGTATCACTGCTGGACAGAGGCACAGCAAATTAATGGGTATAGTATTCTCATCCTAAGGGGTGGTGAAAGCCACACACACTCTGGCTAGGCTTATAAATGCCCTAGGGCAGATAGCCTAGTATGAACCTATGAACCTATCCATCTCCAAGAAAACTGCTCCATTTGTCACAGGTCTCCTACCCGTACTTTGACTGAAAGAAGCAATAAATTAATCTTGAAGGGTCTTCTGAAATCTGGTTTTGACAAGGCCATTTCTGAGTCCAAGACCCAAGCTACTACTGCCTCATCATTGTCATCTTCTCCTACTTCCAAGAAAAGTCCTTCCTCAGTTCCAAGGTCCACTGAACAGTCATGGAAAATAGCAAAATCCTCTGTAACGAAGAGTTCATCGGCACCAGAGTGTTTATCTGGACCTACCTCTTCTAAATTGACATCGGAGCCGACCGCTACTACTTTGGCACCTACTGATTGTATCTATACCAAAGCAGTTAGGGCTGACTCCACTCCCAAGAACATCCTATTCTCCTTCCATAGATCCATTTAAAGATGGACCCCCCCCCCCAGCCATTTGCAGAAGTGATTCCTCCTAAATCTCCTTCCACTTAATCGGCTCAGTCTACTGAGAGTCTTTCAGAGGCAGATATTGTAAGACTGGTGGATCAGCTGCTGACAGCAAGGGGGATTGTCCTTGGTTCCGAGCCACACTGGCGTCTGCACCAGTCTTCCTGTGTCACCTCCATATCCTCCTGACTCCTGCTGAGCTTTTGGAGCTCTCTGTTCTGACTATCCCGGCTTCGGCTGTCTCTGTTCCAGTAGCATCTTTGTCTCTGGTTCAGAGAATCGCCTTGAGTTCCTCCAAGCTTTTGGCATGGTACTCTTTCTGCTCCTTCGGAGCTGTCCATGTCCCTCGGTGCTTTGGCCTTTGTAGTGTCGACCCAGGCTTCTGTTCTGAGGCTCCCTCCTCGGTGCGAAGTGTAACCTTGGTTTCGAAGGAGTCTATTTTGGTTCCAGGCTCCCATCCCTCTACGGAGGGGCCAGCCTTCTGGATTATGGAGAAGGCCTTTTCTATTTGAGAATGTCCTTGCCTTCCATGTTGGGACAGATTTCTGCATCTCCTTGACCTGATCTACCATCAGTCTCATCCCTAGGACAGAGGGCTCCAAAAGTCCTAGGTAACACCTACTTTTGTAGTCTCCTCTTAGGATAGTTCCCCTGAGGAAGTCCCTGTGAAAAGAAAGTGCAAGAGGAAGCACTTGGACTCCCAAGAGGAGGCATTCACTGAAGATACTGATTTTGATGAAGGGGAAGGTTCCCCCAGGTCACCCCCTGATGATATTTACTTTGGGGATATGCTAGAAATATTGAAACCGAGGGGCGGCTGGTCCTCTACCAACCTTCCTCAAAGGAATCCATATACCTGGGGACATTTCATGCCCAACCCTCTACTTCTTGGATCTCTCCACCTGCTGACCATCTCATTAAACCGATCGCTCATTGGGATTGGAAGATGCCCAGCGCCATAGAGCCAATCCCCAAGAGAACAGATCGTGTATAATCAGTCCCTAAGGGTGAACCACATTGGGCCAAAGGAATTCCCGTTGATGCCATGTTGGTAGCGGCAGCCACCAAAAAGGAACTTGGCAAGGAAGTCTACTATCCATCCTCCTAACAAGGAGTCTAGGACTTTAGGTAAATTTGGGAAGCGTGTTTATGCTTCAACGACCTTCACTCTCAAGTCCTTGAATTATGTGGCACACTTTACCAGGTTACATAGGGATCTGATTAAAGCGCTCTCGATGCCCTCTCGGGAGCAGTGGCTGAAGGGATAAAAGAGAAGGTTACTTCCCGGCTTGCAACCCTTGAAGCAATTTCTAACTCGTTTGAAACTCCTTGCTCATGCAGTTGAAGGGATGACTGGGGCAGTGGGTTTAGGCATAGCCATCAGAAGGCATTCCTGGATGCACTTGTGTGAATTTTGTGGAACCAGTTAAAGCATCATTCGTCACCATTCCATTTGATGGATCTATCCTTTTCAGTCCCAAGCTAAAAGATACCCTAGCCAGATGTGAAAAGGATGGCAAGACCCTTTCTACCATAGGTGTACGTTTTTTCCACTCCTCAGAGGTCATACTCTAGGAACCAGAGGAGTTGGGAGACTATGGTTTAAAAAAAAAAAAAATCCAAAGGGCCTGTCGAGGATTCATGAAGCAAATACTTCCTGGGGCAGGGGGGGAAGCAATGCAAGATGCTGACCTAGAGGCAGAACTGGACCAAAAAACCAGGGATCCAGAGAATCTTGTAGTACTTACTATCAGCACCCCTGAACAGGGACCCAACTGCCCTCCTCTGAAGGCAGTCTGACTTTCTCTGCACCAATCTGCCTGGCAGGTGTTAATGACGGACAAATGGGTGCAGGGAGTTATATCCACAGGTTACAAAATCCCTCTATCACTATCCCCAAAACCACAGAAAACTCCTGGACATGCCACCCAGTCTCAGGGGAGCAGCAGTACTAGAAATTCAAAGACTGCTAAGTAAGAGTCGTCCAAAAAGTCCCACCAGACCAGAAAGGATCTGAATTTTACACTAGATTTTTTAAGTGTCCAAGAAAATGGGCCATGAAACCCATCTTGGATCTCGGCCAGTTCAACAAACCAAATTCTGGATGGTCACAGTTCAGTCGATACTTCCATTCGTGGACAAAGACGTGTGGATGTGCTCTACTGACCTCCTCCAAGATGCTTATTACCCCATAAAAATGGAAGAGAGCTCTAGGAGGGTTTTGTGCTTTTAGTTGGTAGTCGTCAGAGCTCTGTCCTTTGGACTCACCACAGTCGCCAGGGTGTTTACCAAATGCATGGCAGTGGTAGCAGGTTATCCAAGACTGCAAAGGTTCCAGGTATTTCCATACCTCGATGACTGGCTCCTAACCGCTACCACCAGATGTCGGTTAGAACGGGCAAGAGATTACACTGTACATCTGTAGGAATAACTGTAAACCTCAAAATCCACACTCCATCCCTCTCAACAGCTGGAATTCATTGGAGCCCACTTAGACACTGTTGCTGGAAATGCATCTCTTCCTTCAGAAAGGCTACAACACATCAGATCACAGGTCAGTCAATTACTAAGAAACAACAAGGTCCCAGCAAGATTAGTTGTTCAGACCATTCAGTTCCATGGCAGCAGCAATCACTCTAGTTCCCTTGGTGAGATATCGCATGCGAATATTCCAATGGCTACTAGCGTCCCAATGGTCTCTCATGCACCAACCTATGTCTCACTTAATTTTGATAATCGATCACTGCAAACAGGACATGTTGTGGTGGCTACACTCCAACCAGATTCTCTTGGGTTGCTTATTCAGTCTTCCCCAGCCCCAAGCCATAGTGAGCACAGATGCCTCCCAGATAGGGTGGGGGGGGGCATTATTTGGGAAGGACAGTCTAAGGCACATGGTCGCTATTGGAGGCCAACTTACCCAGTGTTCTAGAGATGAGGGCAGTGCTATTGGTGTTGCAAGCATTTCAGGAAGTCCTTCCTCTAGGCACAATAGTGATTCAGACAGACATGTCTGTAGTCTGGTACATAAAGAAGGGGGACCAAATCTTACCAGTTTTGTTGAGAAGCACTCTGAGTTTGACAATGGGTGATTTTTCTTCCAACCACTTTTTGACTGCAATGCACATTCCAGGGAGCTCCAACGTGATAGCAGACAAATTGAGCAGAACTATTCTCTTTCCTCAGGAGTGATTTTTCAGTCCAGCAGTGGTGAGCAACATTTTTCACCACTGAGGCCAACCTTGCTGCGATCTTTTTGCCTCTCTTCTAAACAAGTGCAGAAGTTACTTTTCCCTAATCCCTGCTCCACGATTGGTCCACTGGTCTGCTTTGTCTTTCCTCCGATTCCTCTCATTTCACATTTCTTAAAGAAAGCCAAAAGGATGGAGAATTCAATAATCCTCCTTGCCCCCTTCTGGCCTTGACAAATTTCCCTTCCTGTGACCTCACTTAATTTGGAAACCATGGATTCTGGAAACCATGGATTCTGGACCCAGCTCCAGATTTGCTGCCTCACCCAGAGGGCATGGTGCATTTGTACCTGCAACATCTCAAGGTCACTGCATGGCTTCTCCAATTCCCATGATTGCCAGGCATCCTGACTGGTAAAGTTCATCTAGCGGAAATTTCAAATTTTCTTATAGGACTGGATGGTTCTTCTCTGATGTCACACAAACTTTCTAAAGCATTCTTAAAAGGCATCCTAATGCTAAGACTTCCATTTAAGGAACCTCTTCCCCCTTGGGATCTTACTGTAGTTTTTCGGGCCCCCACTATGACCCCCTTTGAACCTTCAGTAAGTTGTGACTTAAAACATCTGTCTTGGAAAACTTTATTTTTGGTGGCCATCGCTTCTGCCAGAAGAATATTGGAGCTTCAAGCAGTATCGTGTGAACTTCCCTACTTAATTTTTCATATAGAGTTGCGCTTCAAACTAATCCATCTTTCCTGCCCAAAGTTGCCTCCGAAACTAATATTAATCACACTCTACAGTTACCAGTCTGTCTTCCAAATTTTTCCATAAAGGGAGAATATCCCCTGCACTTACTTGACGTGCACAGACCACTACATTTTTATCTTCACAGAACAAAACAATTTAGAAAATTGAACCAACTATTTGTGGCATTTTCTTCTCTCCATCTAGGTAATCCAGTTTCGGAGGTTACCTTGGCTAAATGGCTTGGAGACTGCATCACATTCATTTGTCATTCTAAAGGACTCCAACTTCCAAAACCAATTCAAGCCCATTCTACAAGAGCAGAAGCTATGTCTGCAGTCTGTCATGCCAGAGCTTCTTTAGATGACACTTGTGCAGCAGCCACTTGATCTTACCATACCTTTTATCACTCATTACAAATTGGATTGGGTCTCAAGGGGATTAGCATCCTTTGGCTCTATGGTGCTCAGGAATATTCTTCCGTGAGACCTCCAGAGGCTAAAGTAGCTGGGGACTCTGTCCCACTGTCAAGGACTGGGAGAAGATTGTCAACGTCCGATTAAAGATGATACATGTCTTACCAAAATGTTCGATCTGTGTTGTCAATCTTCAGCAATCTTTGACATCCACCCCCATCCTGAGACTCTTGTAGACAAATTTACTTTTTGACTAGTTCCTTTTAAGGACTTGTATCTGACCTCTGTTGACATGCTTATTATTACTTAACCATAGCTTTCACATCTGACTGCCATTTCTTGACAAACTCGATCTGAGGTAATCTCTGAGTAGAGGATTATGGGTAGAGCCTGGCTTGGAAGTTTGGAGATCGTGAGCTGAAGTAAACGGCCGACTCTGTTCCGAGGTTCAGAACTGACCCCACTGTCAAGGATTGGTGAAGATAGGCAGTACAGAGGAACATTATGGTAAGACGTAACTTTTTTTTTTTCTTTTTTTTCCAGTGTGTATATACTAATGCAGGTCTGTCTCTGATATTTTGTATAAAGGGCAATCTTAAAAAAAAAAAAAAAAAAAAAGGGAAGATGTAGATCAGTATGTGTGTGTATAGCTTTTAAGAAGCTATCCAAGAGCTTGCACAAGTGTATAAATAGTGAGCATGTGCGAGCCTGACTGCCATTTTGTAGTAAGCAGTTGAGATGTAAGCATGTATGTGTCCAAGGTCTGTTTTGTTAACTCGTTCATTCATATTTAATGATGCTGCTATCCATCCTGATGTGTTTCTGTGTAGTAAAGCATCTAAATAAAAATCCCAGCATTCTTGTTGTGTGTTAAGAGATGAACGAGTGACAATCGTATTGATCATTGCTGCAGTAGCCTTGGCTACATGGGTTATATCCGGTCAAGAATAAAACAGCCGGAGTACTTCCAAAGCTTAAGGGTACACTCTATGTGCTCAAACCATAAGCAACTTGTGCTGAGCTGCCTAAAAGTACAGGTTTGAGCCCTTCAGAAATTTTCCGCTGTTAGAGAGAACGTTCCTCTGTGCAGGGAAGGATCAGTTTGCTTGTGCTGTTCCTTTGTTGAACATCTGAGTTCCCTATGGGGGGAAAACCTTCTACATTGTAAATTTTATTATTTAATTGTACTTTTCCTGATTAGGACCGCGGTGGTGGTGCTGCAGTAGCGTGGTCGCCTCGCAGTAAGACGCTGTCTGGTTCGATTCTCAGCTAGTGTCTTCTGCGTGGAGAAGTGCGTGAATGGACGTACCTTGATTGAAGGTTGTGCATCAGGGCTGGTAACTCGGCATGTAAACCTCAACTACCAATACTTAGCGGACCGGAGTTCTGCTGTGGCGACCCCTAACCGGGAAAAGCCGGAAAGACAAATTTTTTTCCTGATTAGGAATTTATTTATTTTTTTTATCTAGGAGTTTGTGTTTTAGTAGACTGGTATGAAACTTGACTGCACTTTTTAAATGGGAGCGCACTTTTTTTTTTCCCTGTCGTATTAAAAGTAGTGAAAATTTTTTTTTTTCCTGTGGAGAAATGGCTTTTTACATTTTGGGTCTGGCAGAGTGTATTAAAGTGCGTTTTACTCAGTTTTTCTCAGGAAAAGTGGTGTTTAACTTTTAATTTTTACTGGCTTATCCTGCGTGTTTATTCTTGGAAAGAGGCACCATTTTCAGCCTGGCCATTGAACTGCATGTCCTCCTTCCAGCCACAAAAAGAAATAAATTAAGCAAACAGCCTTTTGCCACTACAGTTGGGGAGCACCTTGCTCAGCTGCAAGTGGGTGATTCTGCTCTGGCCATTTGTTGTACCTCAAACCACTCCTCTTTTACCACAGATCCCTCTAGTGTAGCACCTAGACCCACTATGGACTGGGGTTAGCCACATCCTCTCTGGCTGTTAGGGTCCTCGCAACAGGCAGAGGAGAACCATTGTTGCTTTTGGAGTAGGGAACTGTTTTTTGTCAGGAATGTAGTGCCTATCCCTGGGGAAGTTACTGCTGTTTATAACACTGCTGACCCCATTTTTTTTTTCTTTTCTGCCAAAAAGAAATGGAAAACGTGCATAAACTCCTCTTAAACTTCTGTTGATAGGAGTAGTTTACTGAGTCAGGCTCTGGGTTGTATTCGATCCTTCTTATTTATTGCTTTCTGATTTAAAAAAAAAAAAAAAAAAAATTCCTGAACAGAGTTTACTCGGGGAAGATAAATGGACTGATTTACAGGCTTTCTCCTCACTTTTCTGATTGAGACTCTGGGGAGAGTTCAGATGTTCTTCGTCTCACATTGCTGCAGTCATAACCTGTGGGTAGTCCGCTGTCCTCGGTCGGCCCGAATACCAAAGTGTTAGGCTGGCGTCGGTCATGGTCGCTCAGAGCTGACGTCAGTACGCAGTAGTACTTAAGCACATGACCGACGCCATATCCTCAGTCTTTCTTGCCGCGTGGTCCGAAGCAGAAGCAGCGTTTGCAAGTGCCGTTCGGCATTCTGAAATTTTCAATTTTCGAGTTTCAGACCGAAGACCAAGTTGGGGCTAAGTACCCCGTTGGGGAATATTTTTGTCTTTTCTTGCCTTAGTTAATCCGGATGTCAGAAAAAGTTAATAATTGTATTTCTTGTGGGAAACAGATACCTCATAGGGACTATCACTCTCTCTGTATTCCTTGCTTGGGGCCTGAGCACGACGTAGTCGGGTGTCGCTTTTGCGCTAGATTTAATAAGCGCACCATAAAACGCAGATTAGACTGTGCTAGGCTTGTTTTCGGTAAGCGGTGTAACTACAACATGCCGTCGGATCCTCCGACGCCCGCTACCGCTAAAGCGAAAAGATAAATCGTTAAAGTCTAAACCGGATGAGTCGTCCGTTGCGGACGCCGGTTCTATGGAATCTACGGTTGAATCTGTGGATCCAGCCGAGGTCTCGGCTGAATCCCAGGGGGAACCTTTACTATTACAGGAGTTGGCCTCTCAGGAGTTAGGTCAGGCCGAGGGGGCTTCTCAGGTTTCTGTGGTTCCATCCTTACAAAAGGTTGTTGGGCCTTCTACTTCTGTCACTAAAGGCCCTGCTAAGGCTAGACCTGGTCTTTCTGGTACAGGCCACAGCCCTAGTTCTTCGGGCTCTGTTCCTAAAAACATATGTTGAAAATGGCAGAGGATTTGATTACTTTGATCAGGGGTTCTATGCCCCCTCCAGAGAAGAGGCCTAGGGTGGAGACAGATTTAGAGGGATTGGAGCATTCCTCAGATTACTCAGTCCTCAGCTGAGGATATCCAGGATTTTCCTCCCTATTCTGATTCGGATGCAGAGGATTCCTGTCCTTCTGCTTCTCCTCCAGAGGATTTTTCCTTTTCTGAAACCTTGCACTCCATGAGGGAGCATTTCAAGTGGGAAGGTCAGGATTTTTCAGGTTCTCGTAAGAGGCTTGGGGAATTTTTGTTTTTGCCACAACATAGACCTTTGGCTATTCCCCTGTTTTAGATGTTGTTCAGGATGTTTTTTCTGAAGCTTCCCTTAATCCTGATTCTTTACCCCCTGCCCCTGTCAAGCCAGACAGGTATTACAGAGTTCCAGAGGCACATAAATATTTGTATAAGAGTCCTAGAGCTGACCCGGAAACTATTATTCAAGGGCCTAAGGGTGTCAGGGCTTCTGTAGTTAAGAATCCAGTTCCTCTGGATAAAGATTCTAGAGCTTTGGATAGGTGGGGTAAAAAAGTGTATACCTCCTCCACGTTGGCTATGAGGGCTTTAAATTGCCAGTTTCATATGCTGAAATATCAAAACTTTCTGTTAGGTCAGTTGAAATCTAAGGTAGATGCTTTATCTGAGGGTATAGAGTGTAAGGAATTGCAGGACTTAGTTCATGCTTCAGATCAAGTTGGTAAGCATTCCTTGCAGTGTGGCTTCGATGCTCTTCAGGCTTCTTCCAGGGTGGCTGATACTGGTTCAGTTATTCGTAGACATGCCTGGCTTAAGGATCAAAATTTGTCAGAGCATGTTAAAGCTCGAATTTTGGATGCTCCTCTTCAATCTGAAGTTCTTTTTGGTTCTCCTGTGGAGTCAGTTTTGAAAAAGATGGAAGACAAAGCTAAGTCTATGCAGACGGTTAAGGAATTTTTGCAAGTGCAGCCCCCTAAGTTTAGCAGGAATTGGCCTGCAAGAGGATGGTCTTAGCCTTCTTCGGATTTTCAGTCTAAGGGCAGGTCTAGACGTGGTAGGGGCAGGGCTCACGCTCAGGGTTCTTTCAGACCTAGGACTTGGAGTTCTCCTGCACAATCTTCTGGTGAGGGCAGGGGTCAGCCTTTTCATAAACAGACCCAATGACCTGTATCTCCAGCTGTCAGATTCTTCCTGTCTGGCAGCTCCTCTAGGAGGAAAGTTGGCACTTTTCAAACAAAATTGGCATTTGGTCACCCAGGACAAATGGGTGTTGGACATAATAAATCAAGGCTACAAGTTTTATTTTCACCCTTTTCCTCCTTTCAAAGGCATGCCAAATGTACCTCCTCAGCAAAGGCTGGAGGCTCACGAACAAATTTCTTTGCTTTTGCAGATGGGGGCAATCCAGGTGGTACCTCTGTCAGAAGAAGGCCTAGGGTTTTATTCTCGCCTATTCCTTGTGCCAAAGAAAGGAAACACTTGGAGGCCAATTCTGGATTTGTCCATTCTCAATACATACCTAGACATTCCAAAGTTCAAGATGTTAACATTACAGCAACTTCTGCCTCTGCTAGGCAAAGATCACTGGATGGTAACTCTGGATCTCAAAGAGGCTTATCTTCACATTCCTATCAGGCCCAGCTGCAGGAGATTCCTGCGTTTTCGGGCTGGTACTTCTCATTATCAGTTCTCTGCATTGCCCTTTGGCTTATCTACTGCGCCCAGGGTGTTCACAAAGGTTCTGGCTCCTGTAATAGCTTTCTTAAGACTGAGGGGAATACAAATTTATCCTTATCTGGACGATTGCCTGATTCTTGCTCAAGACAAAGACAAGTTACTTCAACATCTACAGTATGTAATGGCAGTTTTAAGGTGCCTAGGGTATTCTCTGAACGAAACAAAGTCCAGTCTAGTACCCTCTCAGGACATGTGCTTTCTTGGTGTGATACTGAATACAGCCTCTCAGATGGCCTTTTTGACCCCGGACAAAAATCTTCACCTATACTTCCAGCAATTATCAGTACTGTCCAGGCTGACTGCAAGGACAGTCCTTCAAGCCTTGGGGTTCATGGCATCTTGCATTTTGGTACTTCCCAATGCCAAACTGCATATGAGGAAGCTACAATGGTATCTCAAAAGTGTATGGACTCAACACTGCCACGATTTGGACACTGTCATTCAGATAATACCTTGCATCCAGAAGGAATTCTTGTGGTGGGCTCAGGAATGTCACCTAAACAAGGGACTCCTTGTGACCCGACCAGAGGCGAGTCAGATCTTAACGACGGATGCCTCAGACCTGGCTTGGGGAGCACACTTCAATGGGAAATGGATTCAAGACACATGGCCTCCCAGACTACAGCATTTGCATATCAACATGAAGGAGATGTTAGCAGTCCAATTTGCCCTGATGGCCTTCAAGGATCTACTTCAACCAGGACAGGTGTTGATTCAAACAGACAACACAACAGTCATGTGGTACATCAACAAGCAGGGGGGTACCCATTCTTACCCTCTTTGCAGACAAGCTATGATATTGTGGGAGACTGCTCTGAGTTTGCACATCACTCTTCAAGCACGGTTTCTGCCAGGAGCACAGAACTCCTTAGCAGACGTGTTGAGCAGACAAATTGTGGATCCCCACGAGTGGAAATTGGATCCTCACGTATTCCAACAGTTGACAGTGGCTTGGGGAACTCCAGACATAGATCTGTTCGCTTCTCCACTAAATTTCCAACTGCCAAAATTTTACACAAAGATGTTTCACCCAAAAGCTTGGAAAGTGGATGCTCTATCTTTCAGTTGGAACAACCTTCACGTCTATGCTTTCCCTCCTCTGCCTCTCCTTCCCAAGGTACTCTTGAAAGTCAGGCGGGACAAGCTTTGCATGATTCTAATAGCACCAGATTGGCCACGCCAGCACTGGTATCCTCTGCTGAGGAGTTTAGTTCAGGAGCCTCCTTGGCCTTTGCCACCGATTCCTCACTTGTTGTCCCAGTCAAGCAATCATTTTCTCAATGTCAGGGTACAGTCCCTGCATCTAACAGCCTGGCGTATTCTGTTTTAGACCCTGGGGGGTCTCAGCTTCCTCAACAGGTTTTGAATGTCATTTTGGAGGCCAGACGGCCCAGTACTAGGAAAGTTTATGCTGATAAATGGAGGAGATTTTTTCTTTGGAGCACAGCAAAGAGCTTTGATGTCTCAGTGCCTAATTTGAGTTTTACACTACAGTACCTTACTGAATTACTAGACAAGGGTTTGTCTTTTCCTCCGTGAAAGTTCATGCTGCAGCCATTTATGCTCACTATGATTGTGACCCTCCTTTATTTTCTCACCCTTTGTTTAAACAATTTCTTAGAGGGGCAAAAAACATAAGACCCCCACGTAGAGCTCCTACTCCTTCCTGGGATCTCAATTTTGTGTTGGAAAAGCTTACTTTACCTCCTTTTGAACCTGCAGCTACGTCTGAGTTGAAGTTTTTGTCTTGGAAGACTGCTTTTTTGTTGGCCATTACGTCTGCTAGGAGGGTATCTGAATTACAGGCTCTCATGGCAGTTGAACCCTTCCTGATATTCCATAAGGATAGGGTGTCCTTGCGTACTAACCCTACTTTTATGCCTAAAGTTATTTCTAATGTGGCCTTAAACCAGTCTATTCATTTACCTACTTTTTATGCTGATCCCCAAAATAAAGGGGAAAAAGTCTTGCATTCTTTGGATATTCACAGGCAGTTACGCTATTATTTGAGCAGAACTAAAGAGTTCAGGCAGACTCAACAGTTATTTATTTCTTTTGCTTTGGGTTCACAAGGGAAAGCTGTTTCAAAGCAAACTATTTCTAAGTGGATTGGCCATTGTATTGCCTTTTGTTATTCTCATCATGGAAAGATGTTCCTGCTGGGATCAGACCTCATTCCACTAGGGCTACTGCCACATCTACTGCCTTTTTAAGGGGGGTAGCTACTAAGGATATTTTGGAGGCAGCTACTTGGAGTTCAGTACACACTTTTACTAAACATTACCATCTCTCTCTTTATTCCAAGTCTAGGGCTGGGTTTGCCACTGCAGTTTTACAGGGCATGTTAGCAGCTCCTAATGCTTTTTAGTTTGCCAGCCTCCCTTTACCTTTGCTTTGGGATTCTACCCACAGGTTATGACTGCAGCAATGTGAGACGAAGAACATAGTACAGTTTTGTACCTACCATAAATGTAGATGTTCGAGGATCCACATTGCTGCAGTCCAATTTCCCTCCTCCTTCCCCTCTATAGTTTGGGGTTGCTGTGTTTCTTTTGGGATAATTATTATTTTCTCTATGTTGGTTGTTGGGTATTTTCTATTTTGGCTATGGCCTTTCCTTTTTAGGCCTTCTGACATCTGGGGCAAGAAAGACTGAGGATATGGCGTCGGTCATGCGCTTAAGTACTACTGCGTACTGACGTCAGCTCTGAGCGACCATGACCGACGCCAGCCTAACACTTTGGTATTCGGGCCGACCGAGGACAGCAGACTACCCAAAGGTTATGACTGCAGCAATGTGGATCCTCGAACATCTACATTTATGGTAGGTACAAAACTGTACTTTTCTGATTCCCCGTTTGTGGTTCCTCTCTCTTTGAGACTATTTTCAGAATGTGGCAATGTTTTCAGTGTGTACACTGAGGTTTCTTAGTCCCTCAGAAAATTTTATGAGTTGTTCTAGGAGGAATTTCCTGAACTTTTACAACTTACTTCAGTATTGTCAGACTGTCATTACTTGGTAACTATAATTCAAATTCACCACCATTTGTTCAAAAGGCACCAGTGTTAACGGAAATTGAGGGACAAAACTAAAATCTGAGTCAGAATCAGGGACAGTTGAGGTATGCGTATGCTTTGGCCTTGGTTGCTCAGGCTTATCAGGTTATCTCTGCCCTCCCTGATTCTGATGGCAAATCCTATGCTTTATTTATTTTAGGTTTTGCTTCTCAAGTGGCTTGCCACTGTATTAAGTTGTCGGATGCTCCTTTGGATAATACTCCTCTTTTTGGTACTGCTGCTACTGACTCATTTGTCTCTTCAAGAGAAAGGCAGTGCCTTGCAAGACCTTCGATAGTTTTTGTCTCTCCTATCACCAAGTTTCAGAAGACTCATCTTACTAGATCTACTTTTGTTTGCAGGCAACCCTGCCAGGCCTCTAAGGGCAGGATGGGTGGGAGTCGGGCCTCCTCTCCTAAGGCTTCTCAGATTTCTGTGGCCCAAAAGCCTCCCTTTTCTGTTAAGCCTGCTTCTTTTAGACAACTTGCCCCCCCCCCCCCCCCACCTTTAGACCAAGTTCCTTTGGCTCTTCCTTTGTCTTCCAAATTGCCATCTCATCACTCCAGACTCTTGGGTTCTTTCCATCATCTGTCAGGGTTAATTCATGGTATGGAAACCTCTCCCTTTTTTCTTGGATTCCACAACTTCTTAGTTTCCTGGAGGTTCTGGGGTCCCTGTTGAACCAAGGGACCATACGATCTGGCTATTCCTGGTTCTTTCAGCTCAACACCTTTCTTGAGATCCCTTCTTTTTGGATGCTTACTCCTCAAATTCTGTTTTCTTTTATTACCCCATGTTTTTCTGGTGTCCTTGTATCTGAAAGATGCTTACCTTCATATCCCTATTCACTCTCTCTCTACAGGAAGTTTTTATATTCCTCTCATTTTCAGTTCTTTGCTTTGCCCTTTGGCCTCTCTGCTGCCCTAAGGGTATTCTTAATAAAATGCTTAGCTCTTGTAATTGCTTTCTGCAGGTGCCAAGGCATTCAGATTTTTCCTTATCTTGATGACTTGATGCTTCAGGCACCCTCTCCCAGTCTGTTGCTGCAGAATATTCAGTTCACCATCTCTTCTTCAAATTTACAGGATATGCAGTTCACCATCTCTCTCTTTCAAAGTCTGGAGTTTATCAACTTCCTAAAGTCTGTCTTGACTCCCTCTCAGGGTCATGTGTATCTGGGTTACAGCATTCAGACAGTGCCAACGTTGGCATCTGTCCCTCCTTCAGAGGTGGTGTTGTTGGCCTTCTTTCAGTCTGTTTTTTCTCCTGACTGCCATGTCTGCCAGAGAGTTTCTTCAGGCCCTGGGATTCATGGCCTGTTCTATTCTGATGCTTTCTCTTTTCGGACTGCATATATGAAAGCTTCTGTGGTACCTCAAGTCGCTTTGACTGCAACATTGTTGGCGTGTGATTTGCATTGTACCTTTCTTTCATCGTCTCAAGAAAGACTAAGGATTTAGTGGTGGATTATTCAGGGCTGGCCTGGGTTGAGAGCAAACTTTCGGCATCCAGTTCCTTCAAGAGCCGTTCACAGATGCCTTGGTCATGGGGTGGGATGTATCTCTTGGTCACCTGAAAGTTCAGGGTCAGTGGTCTCCCCATCAGAAATCCGACCATATTAACATCAAAGAGATGCGGACTTTAATTTTGGCCCTTGAGGCTTTTCATTCCATGTTCTCTCCTGGCCCCTTGAAAGTGTACACAGACAATACTACAGTGATGTGGTGTGTCAACAAGGAGGGGGGGGGGACATGAAATCTTACCTCCTCTGCAGGATGGCGCTTCAGACTTTGGAGGTAGCTCTCTGTTATCTGTTAACTCTTCAGTACATGTTACATTCCTTCAGAGTGCAGTCTTGTAGCAGACTCTCTGAGTAGGTCCAAAACACAGGCTCATGAATGGATACTTCACAGAGATGTTTTTCTGGACATTGTTCAGTGGTGGGATATTCCTCAGGTAGATCTTTTTTTGCCTTCCCTCTGAACAGGCAGCATCCTGTCTTCTGTTCCAGAGTGCCATGCCATCTGACCTGGAAAACTGACACCCTATCCTTTTTGTGGAAGGGGTTTCTTTGTGCTTTCCCTCCTCTTCCTCTGCTTACAGGAGTCCTGCAGAACATTCAGCTGGACTCCATCCCCATTTGTTCACTCTGCAGGTGACATTGGTGGTAGTATGGTTTTGATCCCTTTCTGGAACCTGTTTTCTGCGAATGTGCTCAGGGTTTTACAGGAGGCAAGGAAACCTTCAACCATAAAATCTTGTGTCCGAATGGAAGAGATTTTCCATCTTGTGCTATGCTTATAACCAGGACCTTTTCAGTGGGGGTCCTTCTGGTCCTCTTATTTGTGCGAGTTGCTCCAGTCTGGCTTGGACTATTTGTCTGCCATTTCTGATTGTCTGCCCTTGAATCCTCCTTTGACTTCACAAAATTTCTTAAAGGTGTCCTGCTTTATTTGGCTTCTAAGAAAGCCTCTCTCCTCCTTTGAACCTTTAATTTTGTTTGGGAAAAATTAACTCTGGCTCCTTTTTGAGCCTGCAATTTCTGCTTATTTGCAACATTGTACCTGGAAGACTGGTTTGTTGCTGGCTGTTACTTCTGCTCTGAGGGTTTCTGAGCTCCAGGCTGTTATGGCCATTCCTCCTTTTTTTTTTGATTTTTCATAGGGACAGGGTCTCGCTTCGTAGTAATGCTTCTTTTATGCCCAGGGTGCTAAATGAGTTTTGTCCTTAAATCAGTCGGTAAAACTTGCTTCTTTTTTCCATTTTTCCTCAGTCTGCTGCTGAGGGGGTCCTGCATTCCTTGAATTTGCACAGACAGCTCAGCTACTATTTTGGGTAAAACTAGGACTGTTCATAAGTCTGATCAGCTTTTTGTTTCTTTTCATACCAGGTCTTTGGGTTTGGCTGTTCCTAAGCAAACCATCTCCTTTTTAATATCTACGGCAATTTCTTTGTTATTTTTATAGCAAGTCTGTGCTTCTGTTTAGAGCTCATACCTAGGATTGTTTCCTCTTCTGGTGCCCGCTTCAAGGAGTTAGACACCACTTCCATCCTTGAAGCTGCTAGTTGGTTTTCAGTGCATACCTTTACTAAGCATTATAAGTTGTATATGCTGTCTAGGACCAGAGCAAGTTTTGCTGAAACCATGTTATGTGGGTTTATTGAGGGCTGTTCTCAGCCTTCCATTTTCCATACTGTTTTTTGAGCTTTTTTATTCTCCCTTCTTTCAAGGATACTGCAACAGTTGCATAGAAAGACATAGTACAGTTGAGTAAAATCTTACCACACCAGTAGATGTCCTTCTCTTCACTGTTGCAGTATTCACTCCCTCCCTCCAACCCCCTCTCTATTTTACATTTTTTTCCTTCTGGATCTGCATGGACTCCTTTGTTCTATAAAATTGTTCTCTTCTGGGGCATTTCCGTTCTGGGTAGTGGTCTGCATGTCACTTTTGTGCCCTATGTTCTGTAGGAGGAGCATAAATGTGACTTATGGAACAAACAAGATCCTTTTCAAGCTTTACCATACCGGCCAAACGACAGGCTGCCTGGGTGGGGACATCCCTTCTTTCTAGAATACTGCAACAGTGAAGAGAAGGACATCTACTATTATAAGATTTTACACAACTGTACTTTTTCTGCATTACTCTTTGGATTATTTAACTCCTGTCCAAGGGTTTTAATGAAATGTGTAGCTCCTGTCATAGCTCATTGCAGATTGCATGGTGTTGACACATTTCCTTATTTAGACAACCAGATGTCTGGAGTCCTTAACCTGGGTTGTGTCTTTTCTTGTCTATGTAGGATTCCAGATAAATGTTGCAAAATCCTCCTCAATCCTGCACCACAATATTGTGTTTTTTGGTTGCCTACCCTCTTCAAAAGGCCTTTCCGATACAAAAAAGGTGGATTCTTATCTGATCTTTCCTGGACTTCTCCAATCAGTCTCAAGACTTCTGCAAGAGAATTTCTTAAGATCCTGGGATTCGTAGTTTTTACGATTCTCATAATTTCGCCTAACCACGTTGTACATGAAAAAATGCAATGGGTTCTTAAACAAAAATTGTAAAAAACATAGCTGCATTAGTGGAAATGACAAGTTCGGCGGAACCCAATTCCACTTTCTCTTTTCAGACTGCAGTCTCTCACCATAGAGTCTTCAGATTTTGTTTGGGGAACAGTTTCCATGGGGTTAAAGGTGCAAGACCTATGGAGTAATTCAAACAGACAGAAGCACATCAGTATAAAGATATGTTCATTCCTTGATCTCTTTTTTTTTTTTGTCACCTTTGGTCACCAGAACCTCTTCAAGTGATTATAGACTGTGCCACTGTCCAATGGTACATAAACAAGTAAGGAGGTACATCATCATACCTCCTATTCAGGCTGATTGATAGTGCAGACAAACTGAGCAGGACCAGGACAGACCCTCAGGAATTGAGTGTGGACTTCTTGGAAGACCCAAGCATTCATTCACTTGGGGGGGGACACCTGAAATAGATCTGTTTGCATCCTTTTAAAACAGACATGTAAACAATTTTTTACACCAGGATTCCTTGCAAGCAAGCCTAGAAAACCTGCATTTTTCATTTCTTTGGACAGAAATGCTATTTTTTATGCTAGTCCACCCTTTTCAGAAGAACTCCTTTTTAGTCCAGGCAGCATTGGTTTTCTCTTCTTATGGAATTTGCCAAGGGTAGTTACCACAAGAACCAACTCAACATAGATATAGACCTGGACATAGTACTACCACTGCCCTTCTCTCCTTCCTTGACATCAACCGCGCCCGAGACTCTGGCAACATTGTATCTGGTTTTCTCCTAGACTTGTTAAAGGCCTTCAATACGGTTTCCCACAAACTTCTCTTGTCCAAACTATCTTCTCAATCTCCCCCCCCCCCTCTATTAACTGGGTTGCTAGTTACTTTTTTAATAGACTACAAGCCGTCAAGTGAAACAGTAGTGCCTCTTCCTTCCTTCACACTCCAACAGGCGTTCCACGAGGCTCTATACTGGGTCCCTTACTTTTTAACATCTTCATTAAAATTTTCATCAGTGCATTCCTAATACCAAACGATTCCACCATAATTTGCCATGCGCAATCCCTCCCCAAACTCGAGCAACTAACATCAAGATGCCTTCTCTTGTACAAAGTGTTGGATGCTGAGTAATCATCTTGTTCTCAATGCATTCAAAACCAAAATCATGATCTTTACCCCATCTAAAAACATCTCTATCAATTTAAAAATTCCTTCTCCATAGTCAGAATAAGATTCCCATTGAAATTGTCTCCCATACAAAACTTGTAGGTGTTATCATTGAACATTTAAAGTTTGACATTCCTATACAAACTAGTATTAAGAAAACACACCAAAAGTTCTGAATTCTGTATAGTCACAGCCGTTATCTCACTCCCTCATCCAAACATATGCTTTTTATTTCCTACCTCATCCTCTCTCTTATATGGAGCCCCTGTTCTCACCACTCTTCGATCCTCAAGCTGTAATCCTGCTACAATAAAATCCCTGCGTTTGCTACTGTGACCAAATCCTCCTCCCACCACTGTGATGCACTCCACTCCTTGAACTGGCTGGAACTCCCCCACTATCTATCTTTCTTGCATTCAACTGCTAACTGCTCACAAACTCCTTTTCAAACCCACTAACTGCCCTTCCATCTCCTCCATACTCTGCTTGCATCATCCTGACAGACTACTCCGGTCCAGTAACCAGAACTTCCTAGAGGTGTACAAACCCTTATGCTCACCTGGGCAATTTCTCTTGTCTTTCTCCCTTGCTTGTCTATGGAATTCACTCCCCCCACATTCGAATCGCCCAAAACCATTCCGCCTTCAAGATCATGTTGCATTCCAACCTCTCTTCTCACTGGCTATGCCCATGCTCTCACCCCACCTGACCCCCTCTGTCATTTCAACTCCCCCTTCCTTTTTTTTTTCTCCTTTCTCAAAACTGAACCTAGTGACTCCCTTCATTTTAATTTCCACTCTCTCTCCCTGTGTTCCTTTCTCATAACTCATCCTAGTGGCTCCTTTCATTTAGTTTCCACTCCCTCTCCCTTTTTCCTTTCTCATAACTCAGTCTATTCACCTTTCACTGTTCTACTCTCCTCCTCCAATTCTTTCTGTCTCACCTCATGAAACTTTGAGTGCATAAATGCCTGCAATCCAAATTATACTTATGTACTCCAAAATACGTATGTTTTAATTTTATTCAGCACTATGTTACAACATCCTACTCGAATGTTATTATTCTGTCTTCTATATTACTGTGTTTTAGTAGTTTTTGAAAATTGTATTGTACTTGTTAACTTTAATATTAGCTTTTGTAAAAATTGTATGTGAAGCTTTTCTCCCTGAGCCTCCATTGAAAATGGGCTCATTCTGGCCCAATGGATTTTCCCAGTTAACCTGCAAATAAATTAAATAAATGCTCACAGACTAGATCTACTCGCACAAGAGAGACGTTTGATTCACCCCAATCTGTCTACTTCAGCTAACTGATTCAGTATTAATAACTTTTTGAATTTTTTTTCATGAGGATGTGCAGCAGTTAATAAAGGGGGCAAGAAAATCTGCTACTAGAAAATCCTCGATGTTGAAGTGAATTTTTTTCTAGTTGGTGCCTAACCAGTAACCAAGTGCCCATTAAGGATTTTGTGCCCTTGATGCTCAAGTATTTGTGAACGTTACTTTCCTCTGCCCTCTCCTGTTCCTCTGTAAAGGTTCATCTTGTGGCCATTTCAGTATGTCTGCCCATGGATCCTCTTTTCTTGGTGTATGGTAAAACATTTTCTGAAAAGTGTTTTGTATCCGAGATGACTTCATAAAGTGGTTGCTCCTCCTTGGGATCTCAACTTTGTGCTAGAAAAGTTTTGAAGTTGCAAACCCTATGGTTAGTGCATCTTGCTTCATATTTCATAGAGAGAGGGTCACAGTAGTAACAAACGCTTTTTTGACCAAAGTGGTTTCGGATTTTACTTTGAATCTGATTTTGCATACTTTGAACATGTGTAGGCAGCTCAGGTGCTATACTGACTGAACAAAGTCCTTTAGAAAAAGCTGATCTGTCATTTAATTTCTTATCAGGGAATATCCTTTTGTCTAAATGAACAGTTTCCAGGTGGTTATCCTCAGCTATTGCTTTTTTGTTATTCCCACCATGGCAAATGCTTTCCAGACCGTATCAAGGTACATTCTACTAGAAGTTTGTCTTTGGCATTTTGGAAAGGGGTAGACTCTAGAAGCAGCTGCATTGTCCTGTGAATATACCTTTTATAAAGCATTCCAAACTGGATTCCTTTTCAGGGTCCAGGCCGAACTTTGCTAAGACCACTCACCAGAGATTCTTGGATCCATATCATTCCAAGTTGGATATGCTTGACTAATTACCCCATGTAGCCTAAAGGCTACTGCAGCAGTGGGAATGATTGAACATGGTTCAGTTGTGTAAATTGCACTTACCCTTAGCAGTAGATGTTCGAATGCCTAACTGTTGCAGTAGCCACTCCCACCCTCCCATCCCCTTTCATCTATATAGTTGGTAGCTGGGATATAAAGTTGTTTTTTTTTTTTTTTGTGTAAGGGATGGTTAGGTTCCTGTCTCTGTCATCAAGACAGTCCTGAAGAAATCTTTTACTGTGACTGCCGATTTCCCCCTTTGTGTGTAGCCAATCAGCATTTGGAGTGAAGCTGGGGTGGGGGTGCCACATCTTTGTGAAGCTGGCCAATCCTTGTTTCCCGGGTAAGGAAACAACCCATGATGCGTAAAAGCTGTTGCAACAGTGAGGAATTTCAGCATCTGCCATTATGGGCAAGTACAACTTGCATAACTGTACTTTTTATACAGAGTAGGGTTGTCCTAGGACAGAGTTCATGACCTGCATTCCAAGGCTTCTATTCTTATTCAGTATGAACATCAGCAACTTATTTTCTCAGGATACTGTCTCCCATGGTGCCAGCCATACACTTGATCCTATGTGGCATTCTGTGTGAGAGTTATTCCGTATATCTTCTAATGTCCTGTGGTTGTAGTATTTGAATCTGATGGAAAATTAGCTTCGTGTTTTTTGTACTTGCAAATAACATTTGCTGTGGTGGATGAATACTGACGGTCTCTATTTAGGCAGTCTCTTTTGCCTTCCCTCTTCCATGGCATTAGCTTTGTTGTGGGGAGCATTGTAATAGGTAGGTTCAGTGTCTGGAGTTCAGTAGAAATTTCTGTCTATCGGCTTACTAGAAATGAGACCAGTATTTGACCATATGTGGTCTCCAGAACTCCACCCCCCCTGCAACTTGTAACCATACAAATGGATGACATGGCAGTTCTATGGTATGTCAGGAGCAAGGAAACTTGATCCTACCCCTTATGCTTGGTAAGTTATGATAGTGTGGGAATGAGCCATGTCCACTGTCTGTTATTTGTCTGTAGTTCATATCCCCATAGAATCCAGTCTCTTACTGGACAAGTAAAGCGGGTGCCTTCTGCTACTCCAGAAGTGCTCCCTTAGATCCTCAGTCAAATGAAAGTTCCCTAAAGATGGAAGACTCTGCTGTAATCTCAATCTCCAACCAACACAAAGTGTAGTTGTAACTTGTCCCTCATTCCTTGGAAGACTGTCCAAAACGTTGTAGTCCACGCATTCCCACAATCCTGGAATATTCATTAACTACCCTAAGGCTAACTTCCTGCTATTAAGTGATGACCTACATTTCAAGCCCCATAAACCCTGAGAACACTGCTGCCTATGCAGAACTGTTCACAGAAATCTCTACAAGCATAACAGCTGCATAGAGACAGCTGTACACCAGGAAAAAGTACAGAATTAACCCCCCCCCCCCAAAAAAAAAAAAAAAACCCACCCTGGTGGAATCACAAAATCAGTAGGCCGTACAACAGAAGGAAGAAAATCATGGCAGAAATTACAAGGTGCAGCACCCAGCAGGATAAAAGGACTGTCATCAAGCTAAATTAACAACTCGGAAGACAAAGTCTAGCAAAGACAAATTTGAGGTAATTGGCATCCCAGGCAAAGGACAACCACAAGGCATTCTTTAGCTATGTCCACAACCTCAAAGGCAATACACAATTGTGTGCAGAGCTCATTGTAAATGAAGCCACCTGTACTGAAATAGAAGATATAGCAAACCTACTGGCTGACAAATTCAGCTTCAACCGTCCCTCAGGAAATACCATCAAATATAACCCCCCCGCTGTCACTAGAGAGTAGGTCCTTAGTGCTATCTCTAAGGCCAAGAACACTGCATCAGTGGGCTCAGACAATATCCCAGGATGCCATCTAAATAGCATGAAACATGACCCGTCAGGCCCTCTGGAATTGCTATTCAGCTGTAGCCTCCAAACGGCTTCTTGCCTCATGAATGGAGAACAGCAACAGTTATCCCTCTGCACAAAGTTGGGCCATCTACAGACCCTAAGTCTCACTAGTCTTTTATGCAAAGACATGGAAAGAATTGTCATGGAAATAATAAATAATTTTTATTTTACATTTGTTTACTGGGATAGTCTGACTGGACACATGTCCATTTACAGTGGAGGACTGGGGAGAAAAGCTCCACATTCAGTACAGAAAAACGAATAGTTGAACAATTTGATGATATGATCATCTATACATGAGCAAAAAATTGACAATAGATAAAAATATAACTTTTGATACAAAAACAAAATTTGATACTAAAAAATACAACTTTCGATACAGAAACAGAAATTGACACTAGATAAGCATTATAACGGACTATAGAGACAGACTACTTATAGAAATTAATTAGTCTAAGTTTAGCATGAGGTAGTAAGACTATTAAAAACTTGTGCAGAAAATATAATTCCTGATACTGTAGAAAAATTACAGTAGGTATAAATAATATAGTAAACTTCCAAACACTGGACTGAACCCAGTTTAGTTTCACCAAAGGCAAGGTCATGCCTACTCGACCTGTTTGACTTCAAGTAGGTCACCAAAGCAGTGGATGAGGGCAAATGGTTCACACTGCCTACATTGACCTGGCTAAGGCCTTTGACACACTACCCAACTCTGGCATTAACAAACTCGAGAGGTTGGGTACAAACCCGTATGTCACCTGGTGGATAGCCAGCTGGCTTTACAGGACCCTGGAAGTTAGAAAGAATTGGGGAGTCCACCTCTACAGAGAGGCCAGTCACAAGAGGAGTCCCTCAGAGATCAGTCCTTGGACTGCTTCTTTTTGGCATTTACTTCTTTGAAGTAAAGGCCATTGTCAATGGTCTCTGGCTGACTAAATTTGCAGATTGCAATTTAGGAGCAGTCACTGAATCCCACACCGACAGAGATGTTCTCCAGGAAGGGCTGGCACAGACAAACCACTGGTGTCCGAGCCATAGACTGGAACTAAATGCCAAGAAATGCATAATACCTTTGGGAAGCCATCCACCTCTGGTAACTATGATATTAGCAGCACACCGCTTAGAGTTGATGCCATAGTCGGGTACCTAGGGACATACACAGACCATAATCTAGCCCCTTTGACCATCATATGTCTGTAGTAATGAGGAAATCATTCTGTGTTCGCAGCTTAAACAAAGGTGTGACATCTAGGTTCAAGGAAGTCCATTGTTCTACTATATTCGGCATTCATCAGAGACCTATCATTGAGTACAGTGCCCCCTTTGGTATGTTCTTAACCAGGCATATCCAGCAACTGCAATGTCCATAGAGGAAGCGCACCTAAAAACATGCTGGCTATGCTCTTGCAACTCCCACTCTAATATCATCCACCCCATTCAACCACTACCTTTCTCTCCACTCCACTAACTACCTTGATTATAGCAAGCTCAGATGCTCATTAGCCTAGTACTTATTATACAGCAGGAACTTCTCATTGTAACATTTGTTAATGTCTGTTATGTACTTCACAGATAAATATTCTAGTTGTCTACTGATGTACTATGTTCTTCATCTGTAAATATGTTGTAAGTAATTGCTATGTTAAATTGTTAATCGCTATGAAATCCAATGTAACTACTGTCTGTTTATTTTACTGTGGAGCTTTTCTCCCCGGGCCTCTGCTGAAAATGGACCTACGTCCAGTCGGACACTCCCGGTCAACAAATTTTAAATAAATTATAAGAATACAGGGCACAAGTAAAATATCCTATGCAGACAGCCTCAAGGCCCTATCCCTGTATTAGGTCTTCTATAGGCTTTTGAGGGGAGATCTACACCTGGCACACAGGGCGTTCAAGCCCCACTCTGGACCTCTTGCATATCCACCAAACAGTGCGAGAATTACCCATTCTTAAGACTTAAACCTTGCCTATGATATAAATAAATAGGACCTGTTTGAGAGACAGGTCTGTATCCCAAAGACTACCCTATCTCTGGAACAGGCTCCCCATCCATGTGAAGCAGAGTTCCTCCCTAACCCAATTCAAGTACAACTTTGACAATTGGATGGGGAACAGGAAATTCATCCCAGGCTTGGCACTTATGTCTCTGATGGGCCTAGGCAACCTGTGAATGGTTAATCTCCCAGGCTTACACTTATCAAGAGTACCAGAACTTGTCGGAGACTTGAGATGCATGGCTAAGCTCAAAAAGGCCTTTCTGGTTGTTAGACTTGTGGACACCTATGAACAAGTGGGCAGTTAGATTCCTGTCTCTAGTTTTCCTCTGTTTCCTTTGATAACCTTTGTACATTCATTGAATCTCAACGCTTGGTGCCAAAGCCATGGCTTAAAATTCAGTACCTAAAAATGCATTCTAGAACTTTTTTGGGAAGTCTACCACCCTGGGTTACAATGTCATTAATAAAACACCCTTAAACATTGTTTCCCTAGTCCAGGATTTGGGAACTCGTATAGACAGTAACCTTGTCTAACTAGGTAGTAAGACAATCCTCCTTAGTTGCTTAACTTCTAAGCAAGGGCTTGGCATCGAGGTCTAGAGAGTTCATCATACCACTGTACTCTACCTTCATCAGACCCATCATAGAGTATAATGCCTCCTTTTGATATGTAACTGATAGACACATGCAGCAACTGGAACATCCACAAAAGTTCTGTACAAAAAGAATACAGGGAGTAAACGCAATGTTTTATGCTGATCACCTCAAAGTCTTGACTGAGAGGTGATCTTTGTCTGGTATGTAGGATATCCCAGAACTACTTGATTAAAGACCTAAATTCTTCTTGCAACATAAATAGGACACATTGGAGAGACAGATATAGTTCTCTGAGAATTCCCTTTCTCTGGAACAGGCTACCCATCCATCTGAAGCAATCAGTAAATCACTACCTATATAAATCATATTTGTGGGTCACATTTGGGTTGCATAGCTAGGCTTATAAGGGCCTTAGTGGTCATTAGCCTAGTATACACCTATGCACATTTGGAAGACTGTTCCAAAATTGTTGTAGCCCACAAGTGGACAGTTAGACTTCTCTATTTTTTTCGTCATGTTTCTTGGATAGCATTTGTACAGCATGCTAAACTTTTCAAGAGTAAAATCATCCTTGTAGATACTTATCCCCTGCCTGTTTTTGAGACCAATGAAGTATCTGCTGTCCACTTCATTAGCAAATCCTGTCTGGGCATTTTACTCCTTGTAGCTCACTGCACAGCTTCCACCCAAAGTAGTTGCCAGCATCCCCATCCTGTCATTCATAGACGCACTGTTTTCTTTTCAGATGCCCAGCACAAGAAGTAATTTTGTGGGAAATGGATCCATTTTTGGTGTAGCATGTATCTAGGGGACTAGATCCTTTTTTTCCTTTTCTTTTCCTGTTGTATTTGACTGTCTAGCAAGTGGCTTGAGTTACATTTTTCAGTTGAAGCTCATTTAGCTGCCATCCCTAAGTTTCATCAGGAACAAGAGCATCCTCCCCTTGCAGCCTTAAGACCCAGTACCTCCTTAGGACTTTTGTTGTTAAAAATTTGTCAAGGTCCATTTCGGGCAACTTCCACTGTGGAATTAAACAGTCTTATTTGGAAAACGGTTGATTCATATTAGTTAAGCATAACATAAGCCTTTACCAGAGTTTGCTAAAACTGCCTTTACCGGAGTTTGCTAAAACTCCCTTTACCAGAGCTGTAGTTATTTATTTTTTTTCAGTAGCCTTCTTTAAAAACATAACCATTGATGTTTGTACCGCAGCTACATGGTCTACCCTCAGTGTCTTTGCCAGACATTATAACTTTGAACTAAGCCTGTGCTCTCATGACCAAGACCTGTGTTTGCGGCTACTGTTAAGGATATGTTCTCATAGTGTTCCATGCAGTAAGAAGAGCTTTAGTTTAGAGCATGGACCCACATTCCATGCAGTAAGAAGAGCTTTAGTTTAGAGCATGGACCCACACCTCTTGGATATAACCATTATGAACATTATCATAATGAGAGATCTGTTGGTGTGGGTATATCCTCTGCAGCAACTTCACCCACCTCTCCCTTTCTTGGCTAAGATGATCTTGTTCCTTATATTATTACCTTAATCTCAGATCCAGAGAGAGCGAGAGAGAGCACAATGGTGGTTTGTTAAATAGAGGCAGGCACTAAGCAATTTAGGAAATTTGGATTACCAAGTAGTTCTAATGCCTGCAACCTTAGTCCAGAGTGATCAAGGATGGACCCACTCCTACAGATCTGATATGGTAAGTACATAACTTTTAGCTGAAGTTTCAAAATCCAACAATGAACAAATCTCCCACATGGGGAGTGCTTCCACATGAAACGTTTGACAAGGATAGGCAATTGAGTGTAGAAACTTTAAAAGTTTAGTTGTTTTACAGATAACTGTGGATTGAATTCATGAGTTGAAGCATTTGTTCCATTTTATTTTATTTTGTTTTACAGTTTGCTTACTAGATAAATGAGCAGGCTTACTGACCCTTTTTCAAGTCACAACCCTTGTATAAAGCATAGCAAACTACAACATAAGCAGAATAAAACAAGTAAATTTACAGAAGCAAAATGCAAATCTTTAAATAAGCTTGACAAGTAGAGATAAGTTTGCATTTTTAGTATGTGGAATCCAAGGATGAATAGTAGAGTGTGTGTGTGTACACAAATATATGTATGATTATTTTTTTTAATGTATTTAGACAATGGGCTTACTGTACATTAGTACCCTGATTGGAAAATGTGAGATATTCTTAGTGTTTCACTGTTGCAGTCATCACATTTGGGTTATCTGCTTGCAGAAGTCCTCAGTTGGCCTGATTATCAAAGTCTTGACTCCTGCATCAATTGCGGTCTCATCTTCCATGACGTCAGGGGTATAAAGCATGCAGCCGACGCCATTACATCAGTCTTTCTTGGCGTGCGGTGCCTGAAGCAGAAGCAGTTCGCAAGTGCCGGTTGGCTGACTCCTGAAATTTTTGTTTTAGAGTTTCAGAACCAAAGTCTTCAACTGAAGCGAAGTACCCCGTTGGGGAAACTTTTTCTTGCTCTAAACCAATGTCAGTAAAAGTCAATAATTTGTATTTCTTGCGGAAAGCAAATACCTCAAAGATTTTCATTCGTACTGTATTCCTTGCCTAGGCCCTGACTACGACGTACCTCGCTGTCAGTTTTGTGCCTTATTTAAACAACAAACTATTTGTCGTTGGTATATTTACACTTCTAAATATTTTGGTACTCTGTTCAATTACCCAGATATGGCTTCGGTGAGCCACCCGACTACTGACATTTCGAAAAAAACGCAAAGATAAAGAGAGACAGGCCGCCTATGTCCAAAGCTGCTGACAATGCTTCTCTTAAGCTTGTCGCCACTTCTCCGGTACTCAGTGAGGTGCTTTCGCAGCCGCTGATACCCGCTACTTCAGATTCGCAGGCCTCTGCTGAGACCCATTTGGAGTCCAGTATGCCGCGAGATGCTTCAACTGTGGGACTTGTGGATGTCTCTATCTTGGATGGTCTGGAGTCACTGTGCAGGCACCGGCTTCTGAGGGTGTATTCAGGCCTACCGACTTGAATATTAAACTGAGGCCATCTTCTTCAGGGCCTAAAACCCGATCCATGCCTTGAAAACTGACGCCCAGACCGCATGGTCAGGCCTCTATGCCTAAAAAAACAAATTGTAAGAATGGCTGAAGACATTATTACTTTAATCAGGGGAAGCCAACCTTTCCTCTCTAAGAGACTTAGGACTGAATTTGCTTATGATTCTTCTGATCAGGATTCTGAAATTTGTTTCCTCTGATGACCAGGATTTACCCTTGTCTACCTATGAGGATTCTGATGCAGAGGACTCTATTCCCCCTGCTTCCCCTCCAGAGGATTTCTTTTTGGTGAAACCTTGCATACTCTTAGGGAGCATGTTCGCTGGGAAAGTCAGGATTACTCTGATTCTAAAAAGCGGATTAGGGATTTCTTACTCCTGCCCCCTAACACAGGCCTTTAGCTATCCCCCCTGTACTGGACATTGTTCATGATGCCTTTTCGGAATCTAGCTTGGCCCCCGACTCCTTACCTCCTGCTCCCAGAAAACCAGATATTACAGGGTTCCTGACTCTCACAAGTTCCTTTTTAAAAATCCTACTGCAGAGCCTGAGACAGTTTCACAGGGACCCAAAGGCATTAAGGCTACTACTGCCAAAAATCCTACTCCCTCTGATAGAGTTCCAGGGTGCTGGATAGATGAGGTAAGAAGGTATTAGGGCCTTAAACTGCCAGTTTCATATGTTAGAGTATCAGCAGCATATTATTGGATTGCTTAAACGGAAAATGATGATTCCTGACTGTGCTGAAAATACGGATTTACAGGATTTAATGCATTCTGCTGAACAAGTTGGAAAACCTACTTTGCAATGTGGTCTTGATTCACTAGAGGCATCTTGCAGGGCTGCTGTCACTGAGTCTGTACTTGGAAGGCATGCTTGGTTTGAGGAGCAATCTTGGCCAGATCATGTTAAAGCTAAATTGCTGGGTGCTCCCTTAAACCAGGACCACCTGTTTGGCAACAAAGCAGAAGTAGTACTTAAAAATATGAAGGAAAAAGCTAAATCCATGCAGACTGTTAAATATTTCCTGTAAGTACAGCCTCCAGGATTTAGTAGGCATTGGCCCTCTAAGAATTGGTCCTTTCTTGCCTCTTCCAGGCCTTCTCAGTCCAAACCCAGAACCAGCAGATTGCACAGGACTAAGCAGTGGGGGCTCCCACTTTCAAAGCAGGGAATAATCAGACTATCCCCCCCCCTCCCATGGTAAACTGTCTCAATGACTTCACTTTAAAACTTCCAAGCCCTTCTCAACTGACTGCTCCTTTTAGGGGGAAAGATTGCTCTGCAGGCAAAAAAAACTGGGAACTCATTACCCAGGAGAACTGGGTTTTAAATATAGTTTCCCAAGGATACAGATTCCACTTCCACACTTTACCAACCCCAAATGGTTGGCCAGATCTACCCCCAAATCAGTGGGCAGAGGCTCAAAAGCAAGTTCTGTCTCTCCAGTATAAGGGCTATTCAAACTGTCCCAGAAGAGGAAAGGGGGCAAGGTTTCTACTCAAGACTTTTCCTGGTGCCCAGAAAAGACAACTCCTGGCGTCCTATCCTGGATCTCTCTATCCTAAACACTTTTTTGGTGATACCAAAATTCAAGATGCTAACTCTTCACCATTTGCTTCCTATGCTAGGCAAGGATGCCTGGTTGGCAACACTGGATTTAAAGGAAGCCTACCTGCACATCCCAATCAGGGAATCTTGCAGAAGATAACTATGCTTCAAAGCAGACTACATGCACCATCAGTTCTCTACACTGCCCTTTGTGAATACCCTGGGCGCAGTAGATAAGCCAAAGTGCCTAGCTCCAGTCATTGCATTTTGCAGGCAAAGAAATATTCAAATATATCCATACCTGGACGATTGTCTAAGTCAGGCAGAAAGCCAGAACATACTTTTGAATCAACTGGTGTTTGTACAGAAGGTGCTAACTTCTCTGGGGTACACTGTAAACGAAAAGAAATCACATCTTGTACCCTGCCAACAAATTGTATTCCTGGGAGCAAGCTTGAACACAACTTCCCAGATGACTTTCCTCACGCCAGAAAAACAAGTTCAATTGACAGCTTATTTCAAACTAATGGCCACAAAGACCATGCTATCTGCAAAACAAATACTGCAAGCCTTGGGGTTCATGGCCTCCTGCATTCTCCTAATTCCATATGCAAGACTGCATATGAGGAAACTACAGTGGTATCTAAAAAGCCTATGGTGTCAACATTCTCAGGATCTAGAAGCAATGATTCCTATCATACCTTGCCTACAGTTAGAATTCCTTTGGTGGGCAGAGGCCTGCCATCAAAACAAGGGACTGCCATTCACTCTACCCCCTGCCACCCAAACCCTAACAGATGCATTAGACTCTGCATGGGAGGCTCACCTGGCAGGGAAGTGCATTCAGGGCAAATGGAACCCAAGTCAAATGCACCTGCATATCAATCAAAAAGTAATGTTAGCTGTACAGAATGTTCTGACAGCCTTCAAGGACCACATTCTTCCAGGACAATTACTGGTGAAGACCGACAACACCACTGTTGTGTGGTACATAAACAAGCAGGGGGAACCCACTCATACCCTCTCTGCAGACTAGCCATGGCTCTGTGGAACAGAGCCTTGAGCTACCAAGTGCACCTACAGGCTCAATTCCTGCCAGGAAAGCAAAATACACTGGCAGACTAACTAGGCAGAAATCTCATGGACCCACACAAGTGGAAACTGGAACCAAAGACATTCAACATGTTGATAAACAAATGTGGGATCCCAGATATAGACCTGTTTGCCTCCCCCCAGAACTACCAATAAGACAAATTCTGCACAAGGACTCCCCACAAGCAAGCTTGGAAAGTGGATGCCCTGTCCTTCAGTTGGAAAAACCTATCAGTTTATGCCTTTCCTTCTCTGCCTCTCCTCCCCAAGGTACTACTAAAGATCAAACAGGACAAACCAAGGATGATACTGATTGCACCAGACTGGTTACGCCAGCACTGGTACCCTTTCTTGCAGTGTCACTGCTGGCACCATGGCACCTTCCTCAGACCCCTACCCTGCTGTCCCAGCAGGAGGGCCAGATTCTGCACTCTCAGCTCCAAACCCTGAACCCAGCAGCCTGGCTAATTACCTGATCTCTCCGTTACCATCCCTCAGTAAACAAGTGTTGGATATCATTCTGGAGGCAAGAAGGCCTAGTACTAGAAAATCTTATGCTGAAAAATGTAAGAGAGTCTGTTCCTGGAACCAAACTTGGGGGATGGGCACAGCAGCGCCCAGTTTACCTCAGATTCTTCAATATTTAACTGAGATGCTTCACAAGGGCCTTTCCTTTTCCTCCATCGAAATTCATGCCTCTGCCATTTCAGCTCATTTACAACACAGTACCACCCGTCTTTTCTCTCGTCCACTGCTCAAGCAGTTCCTCAGAGGGGTCAAAAACTTAAGACCACCCAGGAGAGCCCCAACCCCAGTCTGGTACCTTAACTTTGTATTTGACAAACTCACTCTACCTCTTTTTGAGCCAGCTGCAAGTGCAGAGTTGAAATTCCTTTCTTGGAAAACAGCCTTCCTTTTCAGCCATCACTTCAGCAAGAAGGGTGTCTGAATTACAGGCCCTTATGGCAGTGGAGCCTTTAATCGTCTTTCATGCGGACACTGTGTCCCTCAAGACCAATTCCTCTTTCATGCCCAAGGTGGTGTCCAGTGTGGCTCTTAATCAGTCCAATCATTTGCCAATCTTCTTTTCTAACTCCCAGAACAAAGGGGAACGTATACTGCACTCCTTAGATGTGCACAGACAACTTAGATTTTACTTGGACAGGACTAAGCCTGTCAGGAAATCTGAACAGCTACTGGTAGCATTTGCTGCAGGGGCAGAGGGGAAGGCCATTTCAAAGCAAACCATTTCTAAATGGATAGGCCATTGCATTCATTTCTGCTATAAGCACCATAGAAAACCTATCCCCCAGGGGATAAGACCACATTCAACCAGGGCTACATCTACCTCTGCAGCCTTTCTCAGAGGTGTCCCTACCAGGGACATCTTAGAAGCTGCTACCTAGAGTTCTGTGCATACTTTCAGCAAGCATTGCCATTTGCCAGTTTTCTCTAAATCCAGAGCTGGCTTTGCCACTGCAGTCTTGCAGGGCCTTGTAGCTGGTCCTAATGCTATCTGATTTCCTCCTCCCATCCTTAGCTTTGGGAATCTACCCAAATGTGATGACTGCAACAGTGAAACACTAAGAACATAGTGCAGTTGTGTACACTTACCATAAATATAGATGTTAGAGTGTATTCACTGTTGCAGTTCTAGTTACCCTCCCTCCGGCCCCCTGACTTCTATGGGCTATACCTCCTATTCTTGCTTACTATGTTTAAAGCGTTTTGGTGTATTTGCATTTTTGTTGGAGGTGTAACCTTGTATATATAATTGCTTCCCATTATGGGGTCACCTGACATTTGGGGCAAGAAAAACTGATGTAATGGCGTCGGCTGCATGCTTTCTACCCATGATTACCAGACGTCATGGACGATGAGACAGCAACCGACGCAGGCCCCAAGACTTTGATAATCAGGCCGACTGAGGGCTACTGCAAGCGGATAACCCAAATATGATGACTGCAACAGTGAATACACTCTAACATCTACATTTATGGTAAGTGTACACAACTGTACTTTCTCCAGCAGGGTATTGATGTACAAGTAATGCCCACTGAGAAGAATGAGTCTCGTGCTTCACTGCAGTATATCAAGCTGCCGTGGAGCTTAGACTGGAAAACTGACTGGCAGCCATTATTTTACACTTGCTAAGCAGTGCTATTGTTCAGAGAGTATAAAATAAAGAAAAAATTAAAGTGTGTGTGAGCGAGTGTATGAGAGTAAGAGAGAGAGAGCGCGATCAAGCGAGGTGTGTCTGTCTGATCCAGAGCATACCTCTCAACTGTCCTGATTTTTGCATTATAATTTTGAATCTGTTCCTCAAAATGTGGGTTTCTGGCAAATCAGACTGTTGTAGTCTCCAAATATTGTTAGGCATTTCAGGTTTCATAACCTTCAGAAAATGTACGCTGTTGTGAAGGCAAAGCCTATTCTAGCATCCTTCTAAGTTTATAAGAGCATTATTAAACATGTGTCCCCCATGTTGTGCCCCCCCATTATTCTCGGCTTTATCCAAATTTCTTGTAAGAAGTTGAGAGGTATGATCCAGAGAGTGAGAGCGAAAACAAGAGTGATTTGTGACTGAATCCATGTATGTAAGCAGAGGAGACTGTGTGTGACAGAGCGAGCGAGACCGATCTTGTGTGATTCAATGCGTGTATGAAAGAATAGGAGACTGTGCGAAAGCAAAAGAGACTGTGTATTTGTGTATGGGAGAGAGAATGGGCTGTATATAAAATTGTTTCACTTATTTTTTTTAAACACTATTATTTTTTTATATACGTTTGATCTAAAAGGCTTGCTCCAACACCATTAACATAGACTACAGCAAATATGAAAAATTAGGCGGAGGAAGTATTTTGTATCAAACATATATTAAACAAAAGTAAAAAAAAAAAAAAAAAAAGGTAAAACGCAACAATTTTACAGAGAGAGCCCATTGTCTAAGCGCAATAATGCCCTCCAGGTTGTGTGTTTAATGTGTAATTAATGCCCTTCCAAGGGTGTAGAGGCCCGACGCAGCAGCACCCCTGGGCGGGCATTAATTACACAACACACACCCTGTCAGGCATTATTGCTTGCATAATATGTGCACACACTGTATGCAAGAATGCATATGTACACCTTATGCAAAGCAATACAGTTTAATAAGCTGCAATATGATTCAGTCATTATAATGACGTTTGATAATAAATGCCATAACCACCGTCATTGAAGCAGGTGTATTTAGCATCATCATAAGGAATTTTTCTATGATTTTGAAAACCTGTAAGATAGGGTAACTTTTTTCCTTCGTTTTAGGAATAAGCAGTGAGGAATACTACCATAAGGACTTGTTGATTATATTGCAGTTTGAGATCCTAGTAGTTTAGTGAAGAAATGTACAGAAGAAAGTAGTAGTAGCAAGTATCTGTTGACTCTAGCCAGTTTAGCACAGTCATCGAAGAAGACACTTGCTTTGTATAACCTGTGATGATACAAACTTGGTCTTACCCATAGCTCTCAACCTTCCATCTCCAAAATGAGGAACACTAGCCCTCATAATGTGGAACACATACTAATGGCTTACTAACAACTTCAACTAGGAAGGTCATAGGATGGTTTAAAATATGCTGGTTTTACTTATAAAAAAGATCTTTTAATTAATTAGTATGATTACTTTCTATTTACCATGACTTTCACCTAAAGTCTAACACTGAATGTGTGACCGACTCTTTTAATGTGGAACTTTGAGGAACATGAACTTTTTAAGACCCCAAATGAGGTACGTTCCTCGTAATGAGGTACACTTGACAAGTTTGGTCTTACCTAGTGCCACCAGTCAGTGAGAAAGAGGAGCTAAGGTCATTGGATCAATGACTCTGCTCCAATAAATGCAGAAAACAAAATCATTACAAATATGAATGTTCATGTTAAATATGAAAATGGGTTAAGTTTGGCTGTGAGTGTCTAGCACATTTTGCACTGATGTCTTTGGGTATGGCTCACCTCTGTCGCACCCACATGTGATCCCCATCAGCATTCAGAGAACAGAATAATTGGCTTTGGCTCCTAGGCCATTTTGGAATTTTACAGTGAGCTCAGTTCCTTTCAGTGCTAGATTATCGACAGTAACTGCAATGTGGAAACTCTTGGGCACGCACACAATGTAATTTACAAAGAATGCTGGTAATACTCTTTAGTGCTACAGCTTCCTTCTTCCGCTTAAAGGGAAGTTCACTGCTACCAGATAGAACTAGAGTAGCATATGTCTGATTACGTTACATTTCTACTCTGTTTTTAATAAGCCAACTGAAGCATAGAAACTGATGGTAGTTAATGGCAGATTGATCTGACTTAAGTCAAAGACTGATAAACAGCAGCTAGTTTGCTATTGCAATCAGTTGGCAAAGAAAAAATCAGCCTCAAAAATTTTTGAATTAAATAAATTGAATTCTTTTACTATTGCTTAACTTTTTTTATTAAAAAGTTTACTAAAAGTTGAGCAGTACTGTTAAATGTACATTTGAGGCAGTTGCTAAGTTTTAAATAGATTGCTTTAAAGATCCAAGTACAAAGTGGCAAAACACAGTTAAACATCTCAAACTCATTTTTACATGTTGAACACTAAGCAATAACCCACGCTTGGGTGTGGGTAATGCTGGATTTACCCACGGTTGGTGTGGTTTGGTCACGAGGGCGAAGCAAACCAAGACCGTGGGTAAATCCAACATTACCCACACCCAGACGTGGGTTATTGCCATTATACAATGACCTTATTTAAGAAAAAATACTTACTTTTCTTAAATAATGGCATTGTATAATGCCTCCGTGCTGCCCTTCCGCAGCTGTCTGGTATTCTGCGGCAGTTCTGATGTACTGCGCATGCATATGCTTACGCGGTACATTAGAGCTGTGTGTGGAAGCAGCAGAGAAAGGAAGATCTCCATTGCTCTTTAAAAGATGTCTCGCTATGTTAAGAGTTTAACATAGCGCGATAGCTCAAAAAAAGGCAATGGAGATCTTCTTTTCTCCGTTGCTTTTTATAAAGCTTCTCGCTATGTTAAACGAACATAGCGAGACAGCTTTAGAAAAAGCAGAGGAGAAAGGAAGATCTCCATTGCCCCTTTTTTTTTTTTTTAAAAGCTATCTCGCTATGTTAAACCCGTTTAACATAGCGAGATTACAACAACGGAGCTCTTCCGTTCTCCGTTGCTGTCTAAGACAGAGACACACCAAAAAAAAGACTTTTATACTAATGGAAAAAGTCTGGGCGACCGGACCTTTCCATTAGTATAAGTCTGATTTACAAAGGGCACACTGACCAATCAGCTTGCACATTTTGGAATATTAATGGGGGGTCATTGTATAATTCAAGATAATATGCGGCATGAATGTGTAAAATATATATTGAAATGAAAAAAAAATGTAAACTACCTTACATTGCCCGCAGTGTTGCTGCCCTTACTTGAATCTGTTTCTTCAAGGTCCACCCACAGGCTACCTAGTGAGATATGTCTCTCTGTCTCTCTCCGTGTCTGATCAGGAGACAATAAGAGAAGCATCGTCGACAGTGTTTGGTTTGTTTTTAGTTTGACTGCTAGTGCAAAGATTCCAGCCTGAGAATACAATGGAGATAAGGGTATATTCTGTAAAATAGTATGATTACTGCAACCAGAAGAAATGCATAAATATATTTATCTAAAATATGCATTTAACAGCCCTGACCCTTAAGAGATGGAATTAAATTTAACAGCTTTCTTCTCCAAACAAGTTGTATTATTGCATACCATCGAACTAGGCTTCATTTTCTGCACTCTGATAAGTAAGCATAATCAAATTGCAGTGCATGATGACTCTCACCTTGTAAGGCAGAAAACATGAATGCCTTATGCTGTTGCACAAAATGTATTTTAAACTTATTTTTGTTTTAATTTAGTTTTTTTTTAAAAAGGAAGTATGTTAACATTAATGGAATACCAGTTATGCATGGACACTTGCTACTTCTGCTGGATTACAGGCACTGCAATCCTTTTCTATGTGATTTTCAAGCAAAAGTCTTTTTAACCAACTAAACACTTCCTTGTTAAAAAATCTGTGTAAGAAAGTTACTGTATCCTGTCTATTACTACCTAAAGCCACAGAAGACAACTGGCAAATGCAAAAAAAAAAAAAAATCACTGTTATTATATATAAAAAAGCAGTACATAATCAGCAATATTTGGACAAGCCAGCAGAGAAAATAGCTGCCAGGTCAGCATTCTCAGGGGAGAAGTTGTTTCAGCTGACCTCCGGAGGGATGTCCTTGTAATGAATTCACTTGGACTTAAGTTACCATAGCTCTTTCAAACCAGTCCTACCTTCAGTCAGTTAAGGGTCCATGGTAATTTCCGGTCAGTCAAATCTAAACATTAGTCCTGACCTGAACAATGTAGTGCCTTAAGCAGTTGAAAAGAGGTGGTGTCTGTCTGCTAGTAATTACTTCACTTGACAAGACTTCATTGAGATCTGTTCTCTGAAGTGTCCAGCATCATCAAGGCACACAGTGATCTTCAGATACCCAGAAGAAGCTGGAGACACTTATCCTGCCTAACTTCCATCACCAATTGTTTTAAAGACTCTTTTGAATGTGGCTGATGGAGCATCCAGAGCAGTGGGTTATGAAATTGCATTGAGGTGCCACTCCTGGATGCAGTTGTGCAGCTTCAAAGTGTTCTTTATCAATGCCCCTTTTGACAGGTCCTGCTTGTTTGGACCCAAGGTTAAGGACAAATGACAAGGAGCAAACAAGATGGGAAGACACTGTCCACTGTGGGAGTCTGCTTTTCTACCCCCAGCGATCTTTGTCTGGGAATCAGAAGGTGGTAAGCATCTCCTCTTTAGGAAGTCACTGTTTTCTTCCCAGGACACTCCCCTGGAGGGTTCCTCCTGAGGGTGGGAATTCTAATGGACAAGCACCCCAGGGGCAGAGCTGGTCCGCAGAATCAGGGCTTCTGTGGGGCTTTTACTAGTGAGCCCTTTCAGTGATTTGGAAGGATTGCCTGACTGCTCGCCTCTGGAGGCAGTCAAGGGTCGTTTACCTCTCCACCTCAAAGTTTGGGAGGCCATCGCCTCAGACTCCTGGGTGGTAAGTCGTATCCAGAGGGTATGATATCCCCTTTTATAGAAGTTCCCAAAGGTCTCCCAAAATGTCTCCCCTATGTTCCACCTATCAGAGACCTTCTGCAGAGGCATAGATACACAAACTGCTGGCAAACCAAGTTATCCAAGATATCCCATATATCCCACCAGACTGAAGAGGATCCAGGGTCTATTCCAGATTCTTTTTAGTACCACAGAAGGCAAAAGACTTCAGACCAGTGTTAGACTTGAGCAAGCAGAATCATTTCATCAGAAAGGCCAAGTTCTGTACTATCACTAAACAATCCATATTTCCTCTTCCGAGGAAGGATGATTGGATGTGCTCAATAGACCTCAAAGATAATTACCGTCGCATAAAGATAGATCGGCGTTCTTGGAGGTGCCTTCACTTCTGGCTGGGGGCCAATCATTATTGGTTCAAGGCCCTACCAGTTTGTCTCTCCACAGCCCCCCGGGTGCTTACCAGTTGCATGGCAGTGGGAGAAGCCTGGCTGTGGCTGCAGAGGTTTCAGGTCTTTCTGTACTTGGATGATTAGCTCCTCACTGTCCCTTCAAAGACCTTGTTGGTATTGGCCAGAGATTCCTTGCTCCAACTGTGTGAAAAGTCTAGGCATCACAATCGGATTACCTCATATTGAGCCCTTCAGCCTGTACAAGTCTTAGAATTTGTAGGTTGTCATTTGGACATGGTCCATCAGTACTTGAAATTCCCAAACCTCTAGCTCACACACTTCTAAAACTTTTGGGTCACATGGCCACATCAGTAAGACTGGTCCCTCTGCCTGGTATCATATGCTTGCACTGCAATGAACAATGGATGTACAGTGGTCACTCTTTACTTATCTGTTGGATTTCTCAATACAGATGGAGCAAATGTGTCACGAGTATATTCATTGGTGGTTAGTCTCCTTTAGTACTACAGAGAGGGCCTTTTGTAATGCCTTCTTATTTGGCCATGGTCACCACAGACAACTCTTTCCAGGGGTGGGGGCATTTCTAAGGTTTATGGTTTTCCACAGAGGCTGACATTCACATCAACTTTCTGTAGATGAGAGTGGTCTTCCTGGTGTTGCAGGCTTTTCAGGACGTCCTCCCAAGGGTATGATTGCAGTTCAGAAGGACACCATGTTGGTCTGGTACCTAAAAAAAAAAACGGGAGAATGCACTCTCACCCTCTTTGAGAAGCCATGATGGTCTGACAGTGGGCAGTGTGCTCTCAACAGTTTCTGGTAGCAGTGCATATCCCAGGGAAGTCAAACCTTCTGACCAAAAAGCCTTATCAGGAGCATTCTATTGCCCCATGAGTGGTCCCTTAATCTGGCAGTGGCAGCTTAGATTTTTTAGCACTTGGGCACACCGTGTTGCAACCTGCCTGCATCCCTGTCCAGCATCAAGTGTGACTGCTGTTAAGCTGATGTTCTTCGTGTTTCATTGTTGCAGTCAGTCGGCCTGAATTCCAAAGTCTTGTCCTGCTTCGGTTGCTGTCGCCTCTTCCATGACGTCAGGTCATCAGGGGTATAAAACATGCAGCCGGTGCCATTTTCTTTAGTCTTTCTTGCCACGTGGTGCCCGAAGCAGAAGCATTTTTCAAGTGCCGGTCAGCCGACTACTGAAATATTTTTGAGTTTCAGAACCGAAGTCTTCACTAAAGCGGAGTACCCCGTTGGGGAAACTTTTTTTCTTGCTTTTTACCGATGTCAGAAAAAGTTAATAATTGTATTACTTGTGTGAAGCAAATACCTCATAAGGATTTCCATTTATACTGTATTCCTTGCCAAGGCCCTGATCACAACTTGCCTGGCTGTCGGTTTTGTGCTAGATTTAACCAACGCATTATTAAATGCCGGTATATTTTTGCATCAGAGTATTTTGGAAACATTTAACTACCCAGAAATGTTGTCTGATAGCAATCCGAGTACCAGAGTACATAAACGCAAAGAAAAGGACAGAGAAAGGTAGTAAAGATCCAAAAACAACAAAGCTTCTCCTAAGCCAGTCGCCGGTACTCTGAGGCGCTTTCGCAGCCCCTGATACCCGCTACCTTTTGAGTCGCAGGCCTCCACCGACACCCATGGGGAGTCCAGCATGCCGCAAGATACTCAAGGTATTGGACCGAAGGATGTATCTCCCTCGGATGGGTCTGGAGCCGCTGAGCAGGCACCGCCTTCTGAGGGTGTATTCAGACCTCAACATTTGTATATCAAACCAACGACTGCTCCAAAACCAAAGTCAAAAGCAACTTCTAAAACTAAAAAACTGATGCATGAGCCATGTGCACAGGCCTCTATGCCTAAAAAAACAGATGATCAAAATGGCCGAAGGCCTTATTACCTTGATCAAGGGTACCCATCCCCCTCCTGATAAGAGACCTAGATCAAGGGTACCCATCCCCCTCCTGATAAGAGACCTAGGCAAGACACTGATTATGAATCTTCAGATCAGGTTTCTATTTCTTCTGATTCCTCTCCTGATCAGGATTTATCTATACCTCCCTATGAGGATTCTGATGCTGAGGAGTCTATTCCATCTGCATCTCCTCCTGAGGATTATTCATTTGGAGAAACTTTGCATACTTTGAGGGAGCATTCTCACTGGGAGAGTCTAGACTTCTCGGAATCAAAAAAGAGGCTCGGGGATTTCCTCCTTCTCCCTCAGCACAGGCCTTTAGCCATTCCCCCTGTTTTAGACATTGTAGATGTATTTTCGGCGTAAAGCTTGTCCCCTGACTCCTTATCTCCAGCTCCCAGTAAGCCTGACAGATATTACAGGGTTCCTGACTCGCATAAATTTGTATTTAGAAACCCTGCTGCTGATCCTGAAACTATTTCCCAGGGTCCAAAGGGAGTTAAGGCCTCAACAGCAAAAGATCCTACCCTCTCTGACAGAGATTCAAGGGCACTGGACAGATGGGGGAAAAAGGTTTATACATCTGCAACCTTGGCAATCAGGGCCTTAAACTGTTAATTTCATATGCTTAAGTACCAACAACATTATGGGATTGCTGAAACAGAAAATTATGTTTATTTCAGAATGTGCAGAAAATAAAGAATTGCAGGAACTATTGCATACAGTTGAACAAGTTGGAAAGCATACTTTGCAATGTGGTTTTGATTCCTTAGAGGCCTCCTGCAGGGCCACAGTTACTGGATCTGTGATTAGGAGGCATGCCTGGTTAAAGGAACAAAATTTACCTGATCATGTTAAAGCTAAATTGCTAGATGCACCTTTACAGCATGATTCTTTGTTTGGTATTGAGGCAGAAGAGGTTTTAAAGAAAATGGAAGACAAAGCTAAGTCTATGCAAACTGTTAAAGACCTCTTACAAGTGCAGCCACCAAGATTCAGTAGACACTGGCCTACCAAAAATTGGTCCTTTCCTGTGTCAGACAGAGCTCAAAGGGGCAAATCCAGATGCCCTAAGGGTTCCAGATACCAGGCGCAAGATTCATACAGGTCAAAGCAATGGGGTGCTTCCACCTCCAAATCTGGAGGAGATAAAGCGCAAACCTACAGAAAGCAATCCCAATGACTTCCCTCTGCCTTCACCAAGCACTTATCTTTTGGCAGCACCCATAGGGGGAAAATTAGCACTTTTTTTGCTCAAAATTGGCAGATAATAACCCAGGACAAGTGGGTACTAAACATCGTATCACAGGGATGCAGATTCCACTTCCACACTCTGCCAATGGCAAATGGTTGGCCAGATCTGTCAAAAAATCAATGGGCAGAGGCACAGAAACAGGTTATGTCCCTCATGGATATGGGGGCCATTCAGACAGTACCAGAACAGGAAAAAGGACAAAGTTTTTACTGAAGACTGTTCTTGGTACCGAGAAAGGACAAGGCCTGGCGGCCAATACTGGATTTATCGATTTTGAACACCTACCTGGACATTCCGAAATTCAAAATGCTGACTTTCCAGCAGCTTATGCCCATGCTGGGCAAGAATGCTAGGCTAGTGACTTTAGACCTAAAAGAGGCATACCTGCATGTCCCAATAAGACAGTCGTGCAGAAGATACCTGAGATTCAAGGCTGGCTTAATGCATTACCAATTCTCTGCACTGCCGTTTGGCTTATCTACTGCGCCCAGGGCCTTTACAAAGTGCCTGGCACCAGTAATTGCATTTTGCAAACAAAGAAGTATACAAATATATCCTTACTTGGACAACTGTCTCATTCAAGCAGAGAGCAAGGACATTCTTCTTCGACACCTGGAAAGGCTTCTAACATGCCTAGGGTACACAATAAACAAAAAGAAATCACAACTGGTACCCTCTCAAAAGATAACATTCCTGGGTGCAAGCTTGAATACAACTGCCCCAGATGGCTTACCTCATGCCAGACAAGCAAAGGCAACTGACTTCTTACTTCAAACTGATGGCAACAAAAACCCAGTCTTCTGCAAGACAAATTCTGCAGGCTCTGGGCGTCATGGCATCCTGCATACTACTGATTCCATATGCAAGACTGCATATGAGGAAACTTCAATGGTGCCTAAAAAGTTTATGGAGTCAAAATTCTCAGTCTGGAAACAATGATTCCTCACATTCCCCACCTGCAACGGTAGTTTCTATGGTGGGCAAAGGCATGTCACCAAAACATGGGACGGCCATTCACTCTACCCCCTGCCAGCCAAACCATGACAGCAGACTCATCAGATTATGCCTGGGGGGCCCACATGGCAGGAAGATGCATTCAGGGCATATGGTCTCCAAAACAAGTACATCTGCCTAACAGCCTTCAAGGACTTACTTCATCCAGGACAACTACTGATAAAGACGGACAACACCACAGTCATGTGGTATATAAACAAGCAAGGGAGCACACACTCATACCCCCTCTGCAGATTAGCCATGGCACTGTGGAACACAGCTTTGACCTACCAAATACATCTTCAAGCTCAATTCCTGCCAGGAAAACAAAACACTCTGGCAGACGATTTAAGCAGAAACCTTATGGACCTTCACGCGTGGAAGCTAAATCCACAAGTCTTCAGCATGATAACAGAGAAATGGAGCCCAGACATAGATTTATTTGCCTCTCCTCAGAATTATCAATTGAAAAGATTCTGCACAAGGACTTATCACAGACAAGCATAGAAAGTGGACCCCCTGTCATTCAGTTGGAAAAACCTATCAGTTTACGCCTTTCCTCCTCTGCCACTTCTCCCCAAGGTCCTCCTAAAAGTCAGACAAGAGAAACCAAAGATGATACTAATTGCCCCGGACTAGCCCCGCCAATACTGGTACCCAATCCTAAGGAACTTGCCTCAATACCCAGCTTGGACCTTGCCTCAAAGACCACAACTACTGTCCCAGCAAAACAATCAAATCCTGCGCAATCAACTACAAACTCTGAACCTGGCAGCATGGCTGATCATGTAGTCATACAAACAACACCTCTCAGTAAAGCTGTGATGGATGTCATTTTGAAAGCCAGAAGGCTTAGTACTAGAAAATCTTATGCTGACAAATGGAAGAGATTCTGTGCTTGGAATCGAGCACAAGGAACTGATGCAGCAGAACCAAATATTCCTCAGATATTGCAATACTTAACTGAGATGCTTTACAAAGTCTCATCTTTCTCATCAGTTAAAATCCATGCCTCTGCCATTTCGGCTCATTACAATACAGAGCCACCAATCTTTTCTCATCCTTTACTAAAGCAGTATCTTAGAGGAGCCAAAAATTTAAGGCCTCCTAGAAGATCACCATTGCCTGCATGGGACCTCAATTATGTGTTGGAAAAGTTCACACTGCCTTAATTTGAACCAGCTGCTACCACTGATATAAAGTTCTTATCATGGAAAACAGCTCTGCTTCTAGCAATTACTTCAGCAAGAAGAGTTTCAGAGCTACAGGCCCTCATGGGTATAGAGCCTTTTGTCATATTTTACCCAGACAGGGTATCTCTGAGGACAAATCTTACTTTTATGCCTAAGGTGGTTTCCAGTGTGGCTCTTAACCAAACAATTAATCTGCCAACCTTTTATCCAAATCCGCAGAACAAGGGGGAGAGAATTCTGCATTCCTTGGACGTACACAGACAATTAAGATTCTACTTAAGCCGGACTAAAGCTCTAAGGAAAACTGAGCAATTACTAGTGACATATGCTGCAGGATCAGAGGGCAAGGCTATTTCAAAGCAGACAATTTCAAAGTGGACAAGCCACTGCATCTGTTTCTGCTACTTACACCATGGTAAACCTGTGCCCAAGGGCATTAGGTCTCATTCTACCAGAGCTGCAGCTACTTCAGCAGCCATTCTAAGGGGAGTACCAACCAAAGCCATTCTAGAAGCTGCTACTTGGAGTTCTGTTCACACCTTTGCAAAGCATTATCATTTGCCTCTTTACTCTAAATCCAGAGCAGGCTTTGCCACTGCAGTTCTGCAGGGCCTTATAGCCGCTCCTAATGCTGTGTAGCTTCAGCCCCCCAACCTTAGCTTTGGGATTCTACCCAAATGTAATGACTGCAACAGTGAAACACGAAGAACATAGTACAGTTGTGTACACTTACCATAAATCTAGATGTTTGAGTGTATTCACTGTTGCAGTCCAGGTTACCCTCCTGCCATCCCCCTGTCATTTTGGAGTTTATCTTTCCTTCTCTATCTTCTACAACCTATGTGGTATATTTTGTATGTGTGTGTGTGTGTGTGTGTGTGTGTGTGTGTGTGTGTGTGTGTGTGTGTGTGTGTGTGTGTGTGTGTGTGTGTATATATATATATATATATATATATATATATATATATATATATATATATATATATATATATATATATATATATATATATATATGATATCAGGGGCAAGAAAAACTAAAGAAAATGGCGTCTGCTGCATGTTTTATACCCCTGACGACCTGACGTCATGGAAGAGGAGACGGCAACCGACGCAGGACCCAAGACTTTGGAATTCAGGCCGACTGAGGGCAACCTGCCAGCAGATTACCCAAATGTAATGACTGCAACAGTGAATACACTCTAACATCTACATTTATGGTAAGTGTACACAACTGTACTTTGCTCCCCCTCCGGGGCAGGCACCCAGAACCTTCTGATGTTTGTTTGGCTTCCAGGTCTCCTTTTATGCTTATCCTTCATTTCCCCTCCTAGTGGATTTTTTTCAGAAAGTAACCTGTTGCAGAGCTTCGTGATCCTCCTCAACCCTTTTGCCCTTGCCAGGTGTGGTTTCCCTTCCTGGGTCCTCTTCTGAAACGCTCATTTGGGTGTTTTGATTCCATTCCGTATCTTCTCTCATCCAACCAGGCTGCATTCATCCAGTTTTCATTCCCTCACTTTGAACTCATGATTCTCTAGTTCTCTTGATCGCCTTAGAAACCGTGGGATTCCTGGCAGTGGATCATATATTGTAATCTTTTCAGAATCCACTAGGAAAGTTTACACCTGTAAATGAGAGATCTGTTTTATGGGCAGAGGCCCAGGGACCTGATCCCTTCTTGGCACCCTTGGAGTCTGTTTTGAATTTCCTAGCTGAGCTGCTTGACTCTGGCTCTAGCTTTTTTACTGTCAAAGTTCAGTTAGTGGCCATTTCAAACTTTCATGTTGGCAGAAATGTGTCCTTAGCTTCTGTCAAGATTTCCAAGGCCTGTTTGAAATGTGCTTCTTTTCTTTGTCTTACAGTATGGGATCCAGTGCCTCCCTGGGATCTGCCTTTTGTTCTTCGGGCCTTGACTTTGTCCCCCCTTTGCACCTTCAGCCTCCTGTGATCTGAAGCTTTTGTCCTGGAAAACTTGGCTTTTTGGTTGTGATTTACCTCCGCCAAGAGGGTTTCAGAATTGCAAGATTTTTCTCCACCTTTATTTAGTTTTTTATAAGGACGGAGCGTCTCTTCATACAAATACTTCCCTTTTTTACCCAAGGTAGCTTCAGAGAATAATCTTTTAAAGTTCCATTCATCTTCCTGTGTTCTTTCCCAGTTTTTCCAAGAAAAGCAATTGTTTGGATACACATAGGCAACTACAGTTTTTCTTGACTGTACCAAGTCTTTCAGAAAATCTAGCCAGTTTGCTTCTCAAAATCTAGGAGGGGCTCACCTGTGTCTAAAGAAACTTTATCCAAGTGGTGGTTGATTGTATTTTGTTTGCATATTCTCTGAGAGGCAAGTCTCTCTCATGAAAGCTTAGAGGTCATTCAACTAGAGCTGTAGCTACTTCTACAGCTTTTCTTGCAAGAGTTCCTGTAGATGTCTGTGCTGCTGCTAATTGGATTGGTTATCATACTTTTGTGTCACATTATAAGCTGGACATTCACTCCAGGTCCAAGGCTGCTTTTTGTTGTACTGTGTTTCGGACTATCCTTCCTTAGTTCCTCCAGAAGAATTGTCATGGCTAGGGACAATATCCCACAGGCTTAACATAGAGCAGATGACATCTGATATGAACGTTTTATGTATTCAACCATAATGATATATTTTGTCTTGTCTCCATCTGGTTCAGCCTTCCCACACTCCTCCTGACCTTTTTGTTGATTTTGGTCAGTATTGCCTTGGCAGTGGCAAGACAACAGGGGTCCTTCTTTCTTGATGCCTAAAGGTTTGCTGCCTAGAGTTTTGCATTTCTCCTAAGTGGTTTCCTTGTATTTATGCAGGAAATGGGGATATGTTTGATATGTTGTATCATTATACTAGTACTCAGGAGCAAACTCGATCTGGGGAGTTGACTGAGGAGGGAATTATGGGAAAGGGAGGCAGAGCCAAGTTGAGCTGAAAGGCTTTAGAATATGATAGTGTCTGATACTAGTCAGATCAGAAGTCCCACAGGCTGAACCAGATGGAGACAGACAGCATGTATCTATTGTTGTGGTGCATTGTTTTTCCAGACATGGCTGAAGAAAGCCATGTGATTGTCCTTGCCTTCAAGGCTATCCTGACCTTATAGTTGGTTTTGTTGGACTTGGACCTCTTGGTGTAAGAGAGCACTTGTCTTTAAGGGAGCTGCTCTTCCTGATTTTGGCCATGAGTTTTCTTCATTTTTTTTTCTCCCCTTCTCTGTTTAGGTGAGGCTTCCACCAGTGGAAGTTGTTTTTAGTGTTTGTTTATAGTAAAAACAATAAACAAAGGTCTGACCCAGTAGTATTGATCTATCTTTAGAAGTACCTGCTCATCCTCTGGATGAGTCTTGTGGATGACAAAAGTAATGAGGCAGTAAACCTACTAGTGAGTTAGTAGGAGACCGTTCTTTTGTCAGTAGGGAATCTTGGTGGCTGTCTGGAAACAAACTGGAAGTAAGCATAATCCCTTCCAGTGAGCGGAGTCCTCTGGAAGTCACTGCTGCATGAAGTTGAATCCCTTAAACTTGTACCATCTGTAGAGATTGACAGGTAATTTATGGACCTTTGAATAAATTGCACTCAGTAAATAAAAAAGCAAGCTGTAAATCAAATCAAAGGCTAAGGGGAAAAAATGTGAATAAAAACAAAGCCAAAATGAAAACAGAAGTAAGATGCAGATGCCAGGTTTTCTTCTTCTTCAGCATCTTATCTTTATTGGAGGCGGATGAGCACTTTTATGAGTCAAGCAAATTCAGCTGCATTTATTTATTACAGAAATTTGTGGACGTATACCACTGAGGACTGGCCCTGTGGATGTTCCCTTTTTTTGGCGAGAATCAGAACCACCACCCATGTGGGTGTTCCCTTTTTTGGAGGGAACCAGAGGAATCACCCTTTGTGGAAAACTCGCCCACATTTGAATCAGTTTAAACTTATTCAAACGCTTCTTTTTGGCACCAAATATATAACTGTTTAACTTCTGTTCAGAGAAATGCTCATAACAATATTCTTTTTATATCTTAGTTAGGGAAAAAAAGAGTTCATCCAAAATTCAAAGCTTTCTCAACTTGATTAAAACACAAGCACACGTTTCCAGGATATGCTTCTCTCCATGTGAGATTAAATATCATAAATACTTTACTTTAGGTGACCATAAGTGAAGTTTTTATTTTGATATGTTGTCCTTTCTTTGCTGATTACTAATTCAGTCAGTAATGTTTGTTAGGGAGTCTGAAGCTATAAGTAAATCATCTACATATTGCACAAATACAGATTTGCGTGGAAACAGGATTTCTACAAGGTCCAGTTTTAAAAATTATCGAAAGATTGAGGGACTGTCAACAAATCCTTGTGACAGCCATTTCCATGTATATTGAAATTCCTCATATGGAAAGGCAAATACTGGCTGTCTGGATGAATAGGAATAGCAACGAAAACTGAACATAAATAGACTATAGAGAAGTAAGTAGCCCAAGGTGTTATAAAAAATAATATAGTTGCTGGATTTGGCACCACAGGATATGAAGGGATGACCACCTGATTTACTGCTGTTAAGCCCTGCACAAACCTAGATGTATCCCTGCCTGGACTTTTAACTGAGAGAATGGTAATAAGACATCAACTATGTGTTTTTGCTATAATTTTGTGCTGGAAAAAACATTCAATCACTGGTTTGATTCCCTGTTCTGCCTCAAATTTTAAAGGATACTGTGCTTTGAGGATGTGGTTTTTGTAGGATCTACACATGTTCACAGGTGTAGCAGATTTTAACAGACCTACCTCATTGGAATGTTTTGCTCACAAATTGTCAGGAACCTGCTGTAGTAGTTTTGTCTTCTGTACTCTAACTTGATCTTTCTATCTTTTCTTCTGTAATACTGACTACAGCAATCACTGCTTCATATTTGGCTGGTACAGCTGAATAAACACCATCTGCAGTGCAAAAAATAGTACATCCTAATTTACAAAGCAGATCCCTGCCCATTACATTTGTTGGAGCCGAAGTACTTGAGAAAAAGGCATGCTTGGTTTCAGTTGGCCCTAAAGGAATCCGAATAGGTTTAGATACAGGAAGAACTGTTCTTCCTGTAACACCCACCCACTGTTGACACTTATCCAGAAGATACTGGAATTTTATCTTGGTCACTTATTTTCAACACAGATAGAGTTGCACCATTGTCAGAAACGGAACTACTTTCTGTCCTACTTTCAACTTAATGCAAGTATATCAAGAAGGGTCTTTTGTTAACGCTTTTATGTGTACCTGATCCTTCCCCCACCATCGAATGTTGTTAGTACAAATCCCCCTGACATTTATGGCCATTCTAGGATTGGAGGTGGTAGAAATATTGGAAGCATTTTGATTTTGCCACTGCTGCATTTGCGGATTTGGGCCTTCTCCTTTCCAGTGTCCCTTTTGTCCACACAGGTGACAAGTTCCCCTCCTGGCTTTATTTTGTTTAACATCTGTTGCTCTTCCTCTGTCTACCTTGCCAAATTCTGCTCCACCTCCATCTCTTTCAAAATTCTATATTTGCAATTGAGTAAGTTTATCTTCTGCATCTCTCCTCTTATCTATTTGGTCCATGAAGTGCTGTGCACATTTTATCACCTTATCTATTTTGTCTTCCTGCCAAGCAACCTGATTTTGTTTTACTAATGTCTGCACATTTAAGTCCATGTATGAAAGCAGAATTAAATGCTGGTTTCCCATTTGCCATTGGATCTGCAATACTATAATGTGTTGTATAGACTCAAGTCTGATAAAATATATCAATTGCTGTCTTTCCTTTTCTTTGCTTGCATGCAGTCATTTTATCCAAGTCTGATTTAACAGAACAGACTGTCAGAATTTCTTGTAAGAGCTTCTCTGACTCTTGCTCATGCCCTTTTTAGCCTTCAGCAGTTGAGTAATTCTGGGTCTTGTGTTGAAGGCAAGCCAGCCTTGTCTTTTAATTTGTCATATACATAAAATGGGACTACGGCTTTTAATAACTGTTAAATCTACCAGCATGGGTTCAAATATTTGAATAACAATGTTTAATTCTTAAACTTTTGTGGGCATTGTTTAATTTTAGGAAAAGCTTTAACTATAGAATATAATTTAAATCCGTTAAGTGTCCAAAGGTCTTTGGAATAATGTCATATTAACATCTGGATGTGGTACTTCTCTGAGGGGATATAGAGAATTAAGCATCTGCTCTTCCTGCTTTTTGACCTGTCTTGTCCTTTGGTGAGTAAAATGTACCCTTTTACTTGAATATTCTTCCTCACTATGGTGTGTTGTGGTCCCATTACTGTCTGTCTGAGAGGATGAAGTGGTGGGGTGGGCAGTGCTTGAAGGCTCAGGTTGAGTGAAGCTGATGAGTGTGCAGGTGTAGGAGGAGTGACACGTATAGATACTTTTCCATGGGCCAAAGAACCGACCTCTATCTTGTTGGGATGAGTGGGGAATCTGCTCATTTCTTTGGTGTGGGAAGAAGGTAAGCTGATCATCTTCTCCAAAAGACAGCCCCACCCCTCCACTGCAGCATGCTCATTTGAAATGGCTCTATACAAAGGAGTAGTTGGAATGGTATTACATGCTTTAAATGTATTCCTAAGTTCTTTTCACTTGTTGTGACAATTTGTCATTTGTATTTTCTAACCCCTTTACAGTGGATTGTTTGTGTCATTTAAAAGTTTCAATATACTAGTCTTTATAGCTATTCATTGATAAGATTTATTTTATTACCCTTGTATTCTAACTTTGTAAATGTAGTGTTTTAGTTTTGGCAAAAGTGCCATTTTCAGGAAAGCATAAATCTTAAGTTTGGGTTAGTTGGTAAAAAAAAAAATGCTATATAACCAAAATCCAGGAAAAATAGCATGCACAAAAAATAGAAAGCCAAGTTAATATCCATATATCGTTTAGAATCCAAACTGTAAAAATTGTCTTTGTCATTTGTAGATTAAATCAAGCAAATTAATAATACAGATGGTAGTCCATTTTCCTAAGGTTCAGGATGCAGTTAATCAAAGTTGTGTTGAACCTTAGAGCCTTGCAAGCTCTGCCATTCCAGCTCTGTTCTTTCTAGTTTATCAATGGAGTTTTGTTAGCCATCCATAATGTACTTGTGACCTGTTTCGGCTTTCTGGAGGTATTACTGTTGTAGTACTTTGTTATTAGCACAGTGGAAACTTGTTTTTTCTGCTCATGAATTTGCAGTAATTACACGGGGGAGGGGGCGAAGCAACAGGGGAATGTCCCTGGTGATGCCTCTCTGTTGCTCTCTTCGAGGTCTGGTGTATTTTTGTTTTTTTCTGACAGTGAAGCATTGTCTTGCAGGTAAAAGTTTGTTGAGGGAATTACTGTCATTAATGATTCACCAGTTATTGTTGATGGTCATCTTTTAATGTTGTAAAATCCTCAGAGAAGGTTAGAGCCATGCTGGTTTTAATTTGTTGCTGTTCTTGTGTTTCATGAATCTCTGGAGATCATTATCTGTGGGGCTGTAGGCTAGTTATGAGTCAGTGCTGTTTGTCTTGCCTTGTGTGATGGGTTCATATATTTCCTTAAGTCTTGAGCTGTAGCCTCTTGCTAGGAAGACTTTTTCAAGATTGTGGAAATTTTGCATGAAAATTGTCAGCTCCTTTTGATACTCTGGTCAATACTTAGTCGAGATTTGAATACATTCTTTTTGGTCTTGATGCATACTTTTTTGTGCAAATGACAAAGCTCATTTTTGTTTTTATAGTTTTGGTTTTATTTGGATTATTGGTGTTTCTAGATTGGAGTCTGCATGATATACGGACATTAATTTGGTTTTCTGTTTTTTATGCATGGTATATGCTCTTCGTGTTTCACTGTTGCAGTCATTACATTTGGGTTCTCTGCTTGCAGGTAGCTTGTCAGTTGGTCTGATTATCAAAGTCTTGGGTCCTGCGTCGGTTGCTGTCTCATCTTCCATTATGTCTGGTAGTCGGGGGTATAAAGCATGCAGCTGAAGGCATTACATCAGTCTTTCTTGCCATGTGGTAGCAGAAGCAGTTCGCAAGTGCTGGTCGGCCGACTCCTGAAATTTTCGTTTTTGAGTTTCAGATCCGAAGTCTTCCAGCTAAGCTAAGTACTCTGTTGGGGAACCTTTTTCTTGCTCTAAACCGATGTCAGTAAAAGTTAACAATTGTATTTCTTGTGGAAAGCAAATACCTCAAAGATTTTCATTCGTACTGTATTCCTTGCTTAGGCCCAGACCACAATGTACCTCGCTGTCGGTTTGTGCCTTATTCAAACCTCGAACTATTCGTCGTCTGTTAATTTTCGCATCTAAATATTTTGGTACTCTGTTCAATTATCCAGAAATGGCTTTGGTAAGCCACCTGACTACTGATATTCCAAAAAAACGCAAAGATAAAGACCGAGACAGGCTGCCTAGGTCCAAAGCTGCCGACAACGCTTCTCCTAAGCTAGTCGCCAGTTCGCCGGTACTCAGACACTTTCGCAGTCCCTGATACCCACTACTTCAGATTCGCAGGCCTCTACTGAGACCCATTCAGAGTCCGGTATGCCGCGGGATGCTTCTTCGACTGTGGAACCTGCGGATGTCTCTACCTTGGATGGGTCCGGAGCCGCTGTGCAGGCACCGGATTCTGAGTGTGTATTCAGGCCTACTGACTTGCATATTAAACTGATACCATCTTCTTCAAGGCCTAAAACTCGATCCATGCCTAGAAAACCAACGCCCAGACCGCATGGTCAGGCCCCTATGCCTAAAAAAAAACATAAGAATTGCTGAAGACCTTATTACTCTAATCAGGGGACCTAGAACTGATTTTCCTTCTGATCAGGATTCTGAAATTTCTGTTTTCTCTGATGACCAGGAGTTGCCCTTGTCTACCTATGAGGATTCTGACGCAGAGGACTTCATTCCCTCTGCTTCACCTCCAGAGGATTTCTCTTTTGGTGAGGCTTTGCATACTCTTAGGGAGTATTTCCTCTGGGAAAGCCAGGATTACTCTCACTCCAAAAAGAGGCTTAGGGAATTCTTACTCCTACTTCAACACAGGCCTTTAGCTATCCCTCCTGTACTGGACATTGTAGATGATGCCTTCTTGGAATCTAGCCTGGCCCCTGACACTTTACCTCCAGCTCCCAGGAAACCTGACCGGTATTAGAGTACCTGACTCTCACAAGTTCCTCTTTAAGAATCCTACTGCGGATCCTGAGACCATTTTACAGGGACCCAAAGGCATTAAGGCTACTACTGCCAAAAACCCTACCCCCTCTGATAGAGATTCCAGGGCCCTCGACAGATGGGGTAAGAAGGTATACACTTCTGAAACTTTGGCCATTAGGGCCTTAAACTGCCAGTTTCATATGTTAAAGTATCAGCAGCATATTATTGGATTGCTTAAACAGAAAATGATGATTCTTGACTGTGCTGAAAATCAAGAATTACAGGATTTAATGCATTATGCTGAACAAGTTGGAAAACCATACTGTGCAATGTGGTTTTGATTCATTAGAGGCATCTTGCAGGGCTGCTGTCACTGGGTCTGTACTTAGAATGCATGCTTGTCTTAAGGAGCAATCTTTGCCAGATCATTTTAAAGCTAAATTACTGGATGCTCCCTTAAACCAAGACTGCCTGTTTGGCAACAAAGAAGAAGTACTTAAAAAGATGGAGGAAAAAGCTAAATCTATGCAAACTGTTAAAGATTTCCTGCAAGTACAACCTCCCAGATTTAGTAGGCACTGGCCTTCTAAGAATTGGTCCTTTCCTGCCTCTTCCAGGCCTTCTCAGTCCAAACCCAGAACCAGCAGAACTCCCAGGCCTCAGTCCCAAGGTACTCTCTGGCCTAAGCAGTGGTGGGCTCCCACTTCTAAGCTGGGAGTAGTAAGACACCCCCCCCCCCATGGTAAACTGTCACAGTGACTTAACTTTAAACCGTCCAAGCCCTGCTCAACTGACTGTTCCTTTAGGGGGGAAAGATTGCCCTGCATGCAAAAAACTGGGAACTCATTACCCAAGACAAATGGGTTTTAAATGTAGTTTCCCAAGGATACAGATTCCACTTCCACTTCTTACCAACCCCAAACGGTTGGCCAGACCTACCCCCAAATCAGTGGGCAGAGGCTCAAAAGCAAGTTTTCTCTCTTCTAAACATCAGGGCTATTCAACCTGTCCCAGAAGAAGAATGGGGGCAAGGTTTCTACTCAAGACTTTTCCTGGTACCCAGAAAAGGCGATTCCTGGTGTCCTATCCTGGACCTGTCTATCCTAAACACTTTTTTGGTAATCCCAAAATTTAAAATGTTAACTCTTCATCAGCTGCTTCCCATGCTAGGCAAAAATGCTTGGTTGGCAACACTGGATTTAAAAGAAGCCTACCCTGCACATCCCAATAAGGGAATCTTGCAGAAGATACCTATGCTTCCGAGCAAGCTACATGCACTATCAGTTATCTGCACTGCCCTTTGGCTTATCTACTGTGCCCAGGGTATTCACAAAGTGCCTAGCTGCAGTCATTGCATTTTGCAGGCAAAGAAATGTTCAAATATACCCATACCTGGATGTTTGTCTAATCCAGGCAGAAAGCCAGGACATACTATAGAATCATCTGGCATTTGTAAAGACATTACTAACTTCTCTGAAGTACACCATAAACGAAAGGAAATCACATCTAGTACCCTGCCAACAAATTGTATTCCTGGGAGCAAGCTTGAATACAACTTCCCAGATGGCATACCTCACGCCAGGCAAACAAGTTTATTTGACAGCCTACTTCAAACTACTGGCCACAAAGACCCAGCTATCTGCAAGGAAAATACTGCAAGCCCTGGAGTTCATGACCTCTTGCATTGTACTAATTCCATATGCAAGACAGCATATGAGGAAACTACAATGGTATCTAAAAAGCCTATGGTGTCAACATTCTCAGGACCTGGAATCCATGATTCCTATCATACCTTGTCTAAAGACAGAGTTCCTTTGGTGGGCAGAGGCCTGTCGCAAAAACAAGGGACTGCCATTCACTCTACCCTCTGCCGCCCAAACCCTAACAGACTCATCAGACTATGTATGGGGGGGCTCACTTGGCTGGGCAGTGCATTCAGGGCAAATGGAACCAGAGTCAAATGCACCTGCATATCAATCAAAGAAATGTTAGCTGTATAGAATGCTCTGACAGCCTTCAAGGACCACATTCTTCCAGGACAATTATTGGTAAAGATGGACAACACCACTGTTGTGGTACATAAACAAGCAGGGGGGGAACCCATTCATACCCCCTCTGCAGACTAGCCATGGCTCTGTGGAACACAGCCTTGCGCTACCAAGTGCACCTACAAGTTTAATTCCTGCCAGACAAGCTAAAAGCACTGGCAGACGACCTAAGCAGAAATCTCATGGACCCACACGAGTGGAAACTGGAACCAAAGATATTCAACATTTTGAGAATCAAATGGGGGAGCCCAGAAATGGACCTGTTTGCCTCCCCTCAGAACTACCAATTGGACAAATTCTGCACAAAGACTCCCCACAGACAAGCTTGGAAAGTGGATGCCCTGTCCTTCAGTTGGAAAAACCTATCAGTTTATGCCTTTCCCCCTCTGCCTCTCCAAAGTGCTACTAAAGTTCAAACAGGACAAACCAAGGACAATACTTATTGCTCCAGACTGGCCATGCCAACACTGGTGTGTACCCCCTCTTGCGCAGTGTGTCACTTATGGCACCTGCCTCAGGCCCCTGCCCTGCTGTCCCAGCAGAAGAGCCAGATTCTGCACCCACAGGTTCAAACCCTGAACCTTGCAGCCTGGCTAATTACATGACCTCTCCTTTACTATCCTTCAGTAAGCAAGTGATGAATGTCATTCTGGAGGCAAGGAGGACTAGTACTAGAATTTCCTATGCTGAAAAATGGAAGAGATCTGTTCCTGGAGCCAAACACAGGGTATGGAGACAACTATGCCCAATTTACTTCACATTCTTCAATACTTAACTGAGATGTTTCGCAAGGGCCTTTCCTTTTCTTCCATCAGAATTCATGCCTTTGCCATTTCAGCTAATTATAATACAGAGCCATCCCTCTTCTCTCATCCACTGCTCAGAGGGGCCAAAAACTCAAGCCACCCAGGAGAGCCCCTACTCCAGCCTGGGACATTTAACTTTGTATTGGAAAAGCTCACTCTACCTCTCTTTGAGCTAGCTGCAAATGCAGAGTTGAAATTCCTTTCTTGGAAAACAGCCTTCCTCCTAGCCATCACTTAAGCAGGAAGGGTGTCTTAATTTACAGGCCCTCATGGCAGTGGAGCCTTTCATCATCTTTCATGCGGACAGGGTGTCCCTCAGGACCAATCCCTCCTTTTATGCCCAAGGTGGTATCCAGTGTGGCCCTTAATCAGTCCATTCATTTGCCAACCTTCTTTTCTAATCCACAGAAGAAAGGGGAACAAATACTGCACTCCTTGGACCTGCACAGACAACTTGGATTTTACTTGGACAGGACTAAGCCTCTCAGGAAATCTGAACAGCTGCTGGTTGCATTTGCTGCAGGGGCAGAGGGGAAGGCCATTTCAAAGCAAACCATTTCTAAGTGGATAGGCCATTGCATTAATTTCTTCTATAAGCACCATGGAAAACCTACCCCACAGGGGATAAGACCACATTCAACCAGGGCTGCATCTTACCCCTCCAGCCTTTCTCTGAGGTGTCTCTACCAGGGACATTCTAGAAGCTGCTACCTGGAGTTCTGTACATACCTTCACCAAGCATTACCACTTGCCAATTTTTTTCTAAATCCAGAGCTGGTTTTGCCACTGCAGTCTTGCAGGGCCTTATAGCTTGTCCTAATGCTGTCTAACTGCCTCCTCCCTTACTTGTCTTTGGGAATCCACCCAAATGTAATAACTGCAGCAGTGAAACACTGAGAACATACTTCAGTTGTGTACACTTACCATAAATGTAGATGTTAAAGTGTATTCAATGTTGCAGTCCTGGTTACCCTCCCTCCAGCCCCCTGACTTCTATTGACTATACCTCTATTCTTGCTTGCTATGCTTAAATCTTTCTGGTGTATTTGCTTTTTGTTGGAGGTGTAACCTTTTATATAATTGCTTCCCATTATGGGGGCACCTGACATCTGGGGTAAGAAAAACTGATGTAATGGCGTCGGCTGCATGCTTTATACCCCTGACTACCTGACGCCAAGGAAGATGAGACTGCAACCAACGCAGGACCCAAGACTTTGATAATCAGGCCGACTGAGGGCTACCTGCAAGCAGATAAACCAAATGTAATGACTGCAACAGTGAATACACTCTAACATCTACACAACTGTACTTTTTTTTTTTTTTTTTTTTCTGGGTTTTGGCTGTGTATCATCCTCCTCTAAGTTATTTCTGTGTAGGCAGATCTGTTAAAGCTCCCCAGCAAAAGCGTTGATTATAGCCATAATGATCAGAATGAAACCTGGATGCCATTTTGTGCAGTTTCTTTTAATATATGGATTTTCACTTTAAATTCTAATTAACATCCTATTGTTAGGAGTATTAGCCATCCATAATGTGCTTATGACTTATTTTGGCTTTCTGGAGTTATTACTGTTCTGTTTTGAGCAGCACTCCGAACAAACGTTAGGACATTTTGGTGCCAGAAATATTTATTTATTTGACATTTGTTGACCGGGTTGGTCCAGCTGGGCCGAAGCCCTTTTTCAGTGGAGACCCAGGGAGAAAAGATCCACAATTACATAGCTACTACATAGACATCAAAACATAGGTGTATAAAATACGATTTACAAAATAAAAATTACAAATTAGAGAATAAGAACATGAGATGAGCAATATCTTCTAAAACCTCTCAAATCTGTAGAGTATTGTAGTGCAGAGTAAATATTGCAGAAATAGAAATCTTCACATTCTTTATCTTCAATTCAGCTGAGAGGAAGTCGTGGGAAAGAAGTAGTTGGGTACCAAAAATGTGTGTTTGTCTATAAATTGTAGGTACAAGGTAGAGAGGGATTGAAGAAGTAGGAGTAATAGAGAGAAATAGGTGGAAGAGAGAGGTGGTGGTGGGGTACAGGTGGGGCAGGGGGGACAGGTTGGCCGAGAGAAGTCAAGGTCAATCGGGAGGAGGTTTATGCTGACAGTCTTACATTGCTTAGGTGCTTTAATGCATTTTGAAAGTGATGCTTGAGCTTAATATATTGAATATCAGTGGAACTTGATTCCAGTTTCCAGCTGGTGCATAGCTGTAAAGGTTTTTGCCGAAGTTTATCTTTGACTTGTATATGGTAAGGAGATGTAGATGTTCATCGTGTTTCACTGTTGCAGTCATTACACTTGTTATCCTGCTGGCAGGCTAGCGGCAGTCGGCCAGAGTTCCAAAGTCTAGGTCCGGCATTGGTTGCTGTCGCCTCTTCACTGACGTCAGTGCGCCAGGGGTATAAAAGATGCAACCGATGCCATTTTCTTCAGTCTTTCATGCTGCACGGTGCCCGAAGCAAAAGCAGTTCGCAAGTGCCGGTCGGCCGACTCCTGAGATTTTCGAAATGGAGTTTCAGAACCGAAGTCTTCAATAAAGCTAAGTACCCTGTTGGGGAAACTTTTTCTTGCTCCAGACCAATGTCAGTAAAAGTTAATAATTGTATTTCTTGTGGGAAGCAAATATCTCCTTTCAGTCTTACTGTATTCCTTGCCTAGGCCCTGACCACAACGTTACTAGTTGTCCGTTTTGTGCTAGATTCAACAAACGCACTGTTAAACGTCTGTTTGATTTTGCTTTACATTATTTTAGCCGAAGGTTTAACTACATAATGCCATCTGAACAACCGACGACCGGAATTTATAAAAAAACGCAAAGACAAAGAAAGTCCGGCATCCGAGGTCCAAAACCGATGAATCCTCTTCTAGGCCAGTCGCCGGTTCTCAGTGAGTCGCTTTCGTAGCCCCCGACACCTGCTATCTCAGAGCCACAGGCTGTATCCGACAGCCACGTGGAGGCACTGCGGTCTGTGGAAACTCAAGGTATTGGGCCTGTGGAAATTATTCCCTCAGATGGGTCTGGAGCTGCTGAGCAGGCATCTGCTTCTGAGGGTGTTTTCAGACCTTCACAGCTTACTATTAAGTCCACTACAGCTGCCAAGACAGTCAAAAATACCATTAAAGACAAGGAAACAAGTACAGCATTCTCCTGAACAGTCATCCATGCCAAAGAAACAGATGCTTAAAATGGCCGAAGACCTAATTACTTTAATCAGGGTTTCCCATCCCCCTCCTGACAAAAGGCCTAGGCAAGATACTGACTATGATTCCTCTGACCAGGTTTCTATTTCCTCTGATTCCTCTTCTGATCAGGGATATTCTCTCCCTCCCTATGAGGACTCTGGTGCAGAAGAGTCCATACCTTCAGCCTCTCCGCCTGAGGATTATTCTTTTGGGGAAACCCTGCACACCATGAAGGAGCATTTCCATTGGGAGAGCCAGGATTACTCAGAATCCAAGAAAAGGCTCAGAGACTTTCTTTTATTGCCTCAGCACAGGCCCCTGGCTATTCCCCCCTGTACTTGATATTGTTGATGTTTTCTCTGAATCCAGTCTGTCTCCTGATTCTTTACCCCCCTGCACCACTCAAGCCAGACAGGTACTACAGGGTCCCTGAGTCTCTCATAAATTTCTTTACAAAAACCCTGCTGCAGATCCAGAAACAATTTTCTCAGGGTCCTAAAGGGGTTAAGGCTTCCACTGCTAAAAATCCTGTTCCCTTTGATAGGGATTCCAGAGCTCTGGATACATGGGAGGGAAAAAAGTTTACACTTCTGCTACTTTAGCTGTAAGGGCTTTAAATTGCCAGTTTCACATGCTTAAATATTAAAAGTACCTCATGTCCTTGTTAAAACAGAAAATGGTTGCAAACTCAAGGTCCTGACAGTAAGGAAATGCAGGATTTATTGCATGCAGCTGAACAAGTGGGAAAGCATACTCTACAATGTGGTTTTGATTCTTTAGAGGCTTCTTGTAGAGCCGCAGTTACAGGCTCTGTCATTCGAAGGCATGCTTGGTTGAAAGAACAAAGTTTACCTGAACATATTAAAGTAAAATTATTGGATGCTCCACTACAGCATGATACTTTGTTTGTTTGGTGTTAAGGCAGAAAAGGTGTTAAAATGGACGATAAAGCAAAATCTATTCAGACAGTGAAGGATTTCTTACAGGTTCAACCACCTAGATTTAGCAGAAACTGGCCTTCAAAAAAATTGGTCCTTTCCGGTGTCAGACAGGCCACAAAGAGGCAGATACAGATGCCCAAGAGGCAGATCTCAGCCCCAAGGCTCCTACAGACCTAAACAATGGTGTGCTTCAGCCCCCAAAGGAGGAGAAGACAAATCGCAACCTTCTAGGAAACAGTTCCAATGACTTCCCTCTACAGATGCCAAGCACTTACCTTTTGGCAGCACCCCTAGGAGGAAAGCTAGCACTTTTCTCAAAGTTGGCACATAATCACCCAGGACAAATGGGTACTGAATATTGTTTTTCAGGGTTACATATTCCACTTTCACACCCTTCCAAAATCAAAAGGTATGCCGGACCTGCCAGAAAACCAATGGGCAGAGGCACAAAAACAAATTGCTGCTCTCATGGACATGGGAGCTATTCAAAGAGTACCGCAGCAAGAACAGGGACAAGGATTTTACTCAAGACTTTTCCTAGTACCCAGAAAGGACAAAACCTGGAAACCAATACTGGACTTGTCAATCCTAAATACTTTCCTGGATGTTCCAAAATTAAAAATGTAAGCACTACAGCAACTTCTACCCATGCTGGGCAAGAAGGCTTGGCTAGTTACTTTGGACCTCCAAGGAGGCATACCTGCATGTCCCAATCAGACAATCTTGCAGAAGATACCTCAGATTCATAGCTGGCTCAATGCATTACCAATTCTCTGCACTGCCCTTTGGCTTATCTACTGCGCCCAGGGTCTTCACAAAATGCCTGGCACCAGTAATTGCATTTTGCAGACAAAAAGGAATTCAAATATATCCCTACTCGGACGACTGCCTTATTCAAGCAGAGAGCAAGGGCATTCTTCTAAAGCATCCGGCGTTTGTAAAAAGATTACTAATTTGCCTAGAGTACACAGTAAACGAAAAGAAATCAAAACTAGTGCCCTCTCAAGAGATAATATTCCTGGGTGCAAGCTTAAATACAACTGCCCAGATGGCTTATTTCACGCCAGACAAACAAAGGCAACTGACTCGTTACTTTCAAATGATGGCAACAAAGACCCAGCTCCCTGCAAGAAAAATTCTGCAGGCCCTGGGCTTCATGGCGTCCTGCATTCTACTAATTCCATATGCAAGACTGCATATGAGGAAACTACAATGGTATCTAAAAAGTGTTTGGACTCGGCATTTGCCATAGCCTGGAAACAATCATGACTTTAATTCCCTGCCTACAACAGGAGTTTTGATGGTGGTCCCAGGCCTGTCACCACAACAAGGGACAGCCTTTCACCTTACCCACAGCCAGGCAGACAATAACAACGGATGCATCGGATTATGCGTGGGGGGCACATATGGCAGGAAAATGTATTCAGGGCACGTGACCCAAGGAACAAATGCATCTTCACATCATTCAAAAAGATGCTAGCTGTACAGAATGCCCTGACAGCTTTCAGGGATCTACTACATCCAGGACAACTACTGATAAAGACGGACAATACCACAGTTATGTGGTACATAAACAAGCAAGGGGGGCACACATTCCTACCCCCTATGCAGGCAAGCCATGACTTTGTGGAACACAGCACTGACCTGTCAAGTACATCTGCAGGCACAATTCCTGCCAGGAACAAAAAATACACTGGCAGACGAACTAAGCAGAAATCTCATGGATCTTCACGAATGGAAACTAAATCCACAGGTGTTTAGCATGATAACAAGGAAATGGGGACGCCCCGACAGATCTTTTTGCCTCCCCTTACAATTGCCAACTACAGAAATTCTGCACAAGAACTTATCACTCTCAAGCATGGAAAGTGGATGCTGTCATTCAGCTGGAAAACCCTGACAGTTTATGCTTTTCCTCCACTGCCTCTTCTTACAAAGGTGCTCCTAAAAGTCAGACGAGAGGCCAAAAATTATCCTGATTGCCCCAGACTGGCCACGCCAGCACTGGTACCCAATCCTAAAGAGCTTGTCTCAAGGCCCAGCCTGGCCTTTACCTCAAATTCCTCATCTTCTGACTCAACAAAACAGTCAGATTCTGCACAGTCGGCTGAGAACCTTAAATCTGGCAGCATGGCAGATAATGTAGCCACTCAGACTGCGCCTCTCTCTAAAGCTGTTATGGATGTCATTTTAGAAGCCAGGAGGCCCAGCACTAGGAAATCTTATGCAGAAAAATGGAATTGATTCTGTGCTTGGAACCAGGCACAAGGGCTCGAAACACTTGTTCCAAATATACCTCAGATTTTACAATACCTAACTGAGATGCTGGACAAAGGCCTATCCTTCTCATCAATTAAGATCCTTGCCTCTGCCATTTCAGCTCATTACAATACGGAACCTCCTATTTTTTCACATCCACTACTAAGACAGTACCTCAGAGGGGCAAAAAGATAAGACCCCCAAGGAGAACACCAATACCAACTTGGGATCTCAATTTTGTTCTAGAAAAGTTTACACTGCCTCCTTGTGAACCAGCCAGCACAGCTGATCTAAAATTCTTATCATGGAAAACTGCTTTGCTCTTAGCAATAACTTCAGCAAGAAGAGTCTGAGTTACAGGCATTAATGGCTGTGGAACCTTTCATCATTTTTCACCAGGACAGGGTTTCTCTTAGGACAAACCCAACATTCATGCCAAAGGTGGTTTCCAATGTGGCTCTGAACCAGACCATTCATTTACCAACTTTCTACCCAAACCCCCAGAATAAAGGGAAGAGACTTCTGCACGCTTTGGATATGCACAGACAGCTATGATTCTACTTGGACAAAACAAAAGCTTTCAGAAAAACTGAGCAACTGTTTGCAGCCTATGCTGCAGGATTACAAGGAAAGCCTATCACAAGGCAGATAATTTCAAAATGGATAGGACACTGCATTCGCTTCTGTTATGCACAACATGGCAAATCAGTGCCTAAGGGAATTGGGCCACATTCTACCAGAGCAGCAGCCACTTCAGCAGCCTTTCTTAGAGGAGTACCAACCAAAGAGCTGCAACCTGGAGTTCAGTGCACACTTTCATCAAGCACTACCACTTACCTCTCTACTCTAAATCCAGAGCAGGCTTTGCCACTGCAGTTCTGCAGGGCCTGGTAGCGCCTCCTAATCCTATTTAGACCCAGCCGCCCAACCTCAGCTTTGGGATTCTACCCAAGTGTAATGACTGCAACAGTGAAACACGATGAACATAGTACAGTTGTGTACCTACCATAAATGTAGATGTTAGAGTGTATTCACTGTTGCAGTCCAGGTTACCCACCCACCATCCCCCTTTTTTCATTGCTAGGACTTTTCTGTACTTCTCAACTCTATACAATCTATGTGGTGTATTTGCTTGTAGATGAAAGAAATGTTTATATTAGTACATGCATGCTTTTTGGCATAATTTATTCTTTTCAGCCTTCCTACCTGGGGGCACCTGACATCTGGGGCAAGAAAAACTGAAGAAAATGGCGTCTGTTGCATCTTTTATACCCCTGGCGCACTGACGTCAGGGAAGAGGCGACAGCAACCGATGCCAGACCTAGACTTTGGAACTCTGGTTGACTGCGGGTAGCCTACCAGCAGCATAACCCAAGTGTAATGACTGCAACAGTGAATACACTCTAACATCTACATTTATGGTAGGTACACAACTGTACTTTCTGAGCTCCAGAGTGTCCTGGGTAGGGAGTAGCAGGAGAAAATAGAGGAAAGGTTGGGACAAAAAGATGGTTGATGCAGTATAGAGTATATAATGTGAGGTGGAGAGAGGAGAAGGTTATGGGGAAGCTCTAACCAGTTTAGTTTCCTGAGTGCTAGGCAGTGGTGGGATAGGTAGGGAGTTCTGCTGCAAATTTAGCAACCTTGCTGTAGGTAGTTTCTAATTTGAGAAGGGTAGTTTGTAAGTTGGTGAGTACTTTGAGAGCTGTACAGAAGGGTTGGTAGTAGATGGGCATGGGATAGGGCTGACTTGGCTTTACTGGATAAAGCGTCTGTTCCTGTAGAGTTGTCCAGGTTTTTGGTTTGGTTTCTTAATGTTACTGAGTATATGTAGGTCAAATTTTAGTTTGTCATCTATGATGACCCCAAGTAGTTTGTTGTGAGTTTATACTGTGATGGGTGTGTTATTGTAAGAAGAGATGGAGAAAGTAGGTTTTAGATGATGCATTGATTTTGGCACAAAAAGCAAGAGTTTAGTCTTTTTTTTGCATTTAATATTAGATGGTTTCCATTGAGCCATTTTCCAACAGACAGAAAGGAGCTCTGAGTTCTAGTATGTAGATCGGAGAGGGTAGCTGCTGTGTAACAGTATCAGCAAATGTAATGGTTGTTACAAATAAGTTTAAACTGATACAGATGGTGGGCAGGTTTTCCACAGAGGGTGGTTCCTCTGGTTCCCTCCAAAAAAGGAACACTCATGGGGCGGTTACTCTGGTTACCTTCAAATATGGGAATGCCCATAGGGCAGTCCTCAGTGGTACATGCCCACAAATTTCTGTCAAAAATGAATGCAGCTGAACTGTCTTGACTCCTAACAGCGCTCCTCTGCCTCCAATAATGAAAAGACAAAGAAGAAGAACTGGCATCTGCATCTTATTTCTATTTTAATTTATTTTGGCTTTTGTTTTATTCATGCTTTTTTCATTTGCTTTTGCTTTGATTTGTGTCTTGCTTGATATTTATTTAATGTTCTTCTTTCGGTTTTTTCCCGGTTAGGGGTCGCCACAGCGGATGCAATTTATTCCTGGTCCCTTGAATAATCTGTCAATCTCTACAGGCAGTATAAGTTTTTTAAGGGATTCAGCTTCATGTGGCAGTGACTTAAAGGATTCCCTCCATTAGGAGGGATCAGATTTGCTTTGAATTTGTTAGACAGACACTGAGATTTCCTACTGATAAAAGAAGGGTCTCCTACAAACTCATTAGTAGGTTAATTGCCTCTTCTGTTTATTTCTAGTAGGTATGGCAGCTTCCATGCAACCATTCACATATTTTTATAGGAACTGTCTGAATAATACTGCATAGGTCGCTATGGTTTTGGGGTTGAGGGGAACCTTGAATTTTGATAAACTGTCACATAATAGGATATAGTTCGTCCTAAAATAGCTCCGGGCTGCTACTGGTACCACTGTTTTTTGGGTTAATTTTTTTACTTCAAAGGAGACAGCTTTGTGATCTGACCTAAGTAGTGACATGGGGGTTGTGGTGGTGCAGTGCTGTCACATACTGAGTAAGAGATCTAGGATGCTTGGTAGATTGTTGCTGGTTGTAAGATGGGGAGGTGGAGGTGGGGAATGCTGTCCTGCAGAAATATCTAAAATATGTCCTGGATTGTAAAATTTATATTGCACTGGATTTTTAGACAAATGACATTCGGAATACTAAGATGAATTCCTGCCAGAACAAGCACTAGTAGCTTTAATGACAATGTTTTGGGCACAGGCTTTATTGATTTTATGTCTTTCACATCAATTCACCAAGTGACTTTCTTATTACTGCTGATGTGGGAACTTACCCTGGTGCTTGTTCTTACACCATCAGTGGCTCCAGTGCCAGTATTTCAAATGTTATCAGCTCTGATTGCTGGTGTTTTTGGAGTCACTATCTTCAGCATTAGCATTTTTAGATGCTAGTAGGGCTTTCTAATAAAATGATAGCACTCAAAATGTCAAGTGCCAGTATGTGGGGAAAAAAGACAATCTATAGGATATGAGTAAATCTTGAACATCACTTTTCTCTAAAGTGTGTTTTTTTTTTTTTTTTTTTTTTTTTTTTTTTTTTTTTTTTTTTTAGTAGGGCAATCCCTCCCACCCGAAACATATATATTTCAGCTCTGAGAACAAATTACCACACCTTTGGGGAAAAAAAGGTATTCCGCAAAATGGCCATCTTGGACTTGGGATATATAAATCTGTTTTTTTTTTGGCCATTCAGTCACTGTGTTTTGGAACAAGAATGAGTCCCAATATTTCAAATAGTTACCTGCTGGTAGAGCTGGCATTAACACTCTTGGCATTACATCCTTGTGGTATGGCCAGTAGGAGGACATTCCTCAGGACCACCAGTGCCTATCACGGTTTTCCTTCCCACTTTCTCTGATTGGGTGGCATTTGTATCCTTCTGCAGTCAAGCCACATGTCCCTTTTTAAGATTTTTTCCCTTCCCACATACTTTTTAAAGTAAGTATTCATCTAGAGATAAAAGCCTTCGAGCATGAGGCATAAGAAATTTTATATGCAAAATGAGGCATTTTGAGTCTGATTCTGAAGTTCTGAATGAATGTGTCCCAGTAACTTGTATTGGGGAATTTCTGTAGTTTATGCAGAGAAAAAAAGAATTGGCCATAGAATCTCATACTACTTCACAGCAGATACTGCAAAAGGCTTTCATCCTGCACCTCAGTCTTCCTAGGTAGATGTTCTTCGTATTTCACTGTTGCACTCGTCATATTTGGGTTATCCCTGCCAGGGTAGCCCTCAGTTGGCCCAAAGCAGTTAGCAAGATTGCTGGTCAGCCGCTACCTGAGTTTTTTTCATTTCCAAAATTGAAGTTGAAGTCTTCTAAAGCTAAGTACCCCATTGGGGATCCTTTCTTCTTGCTCTAACCCCTGGCTTCCCATGATAAACATTATAAGGTCTTCGGCCATTTTAAGCATCTGAGACCTGAGGCAAGAAAGCAGGTGCCTGAGATTGGGTTGTCGGTGTCTTGAGTGTGGTTCTTACCCTGGGCCTTAAACTCAGTAGTTTTGAAAAGAACGGTAGACGCGAAAGAAGTTGTCGGTCTGGTTGAGAATCGGTAGTGCGATGTACTTCCTCAGAAGCTGGTGCCTGCTTAGCGGCTCCCAACCCATCCAAGGTAGAGACATCCGCAGGATCCTTAGTCGTTGTCTCGCTGTATACCTGACTCCGAAAGAGTCTCTGTAGCGGCCTGCAAATCCAATGAAGCCAGCATCGGGGGCTGCGAAAGCACCTCACTGAGGACCGGAGAACTGACTACTAGCTTAACGGAAGCATTGTCAGCAGTTTTGGACTGTTGCAGTCTGTCTGTCTTTATCTTTACGTTTTTTCGGAAGATCTGCTGTCTGATGGCTTACCGAAGCCATATCGGAATTCGAGGACTGTGAGAGCGAAAATATCTAGCTACAGTAAGGGCCAGGCAACGTATAGTTCTGGTGTTGAACAGAGCACAAAAGCGACAGCAGGGGACATCGTGGTCTGGGCCTAAGCAAGTGAAGCAGTAGGAATGAAATCTCAGCATGGTATTTGCTTTCCACAGGTGAGGCAATTGTTAACCTTTTCTGACCATTGGTTAGAGCAGGACTGCCCTCAGTCAAAAAAGAGACTCTGGGAATTCCTAGATCTTGCACAGGATAGACCTCTGGCCTTTCCTCCTGTCCTGGATGTTGTGGATGATGTTTTTATGGAATCTAGTTTGACTCCTGACACCCTCCCTCCTGCTCCCAGGAAAGCAGGCAGGTTTTAGAGAGTCCTGACTCTCTCGGATATCTATTCAAAAATCCTACTGCTGACCCTGAAGTTATCTCTCAAGGACCTAAAGGAATTAAAGCAACTTCTGCTAAGAATCCCACCCCCTCAGATAGGGATTCCCAAGCATTAGCCAGATGGGGTAAAAAAAAAAAAAAGTATACACCTCTGCTACTCTTGCTATTAGAGCACTAAATTGTCAGATGTTCGTGTTTCACTGTTGCAGTCATTACAATTGGGTTATCCTGCTGGCAGGCTACCCGCAGTCGGCCTGAATTCCAAAGTCCTGGTCCAGCGTCGGTTGCTGTCTCCTCCTCCCTGACGTCAGTGCGCCAGGGGTATAAAAGATGCAGCCGACGCAATTTTCTTCAGTCTTTCTTGCTGCGCAGTGCCCGAAGCAAAAGCAGTTCGCAAGTGCCGGTCGGCAGACTCCTGAAATTTCAACTTCAAATTTCAGATCTGAAGTCTTCATTAAAGCTAAGTACCCCGTTGGGGAAACTTTTTTTTTTTTCTTGCTCCAGACCGATGTCAGAAAAAGTTAATTGTATTTCTTGTGGGAAGCAAATACCTCCATAGTATTTTCATTCTTACTGTATTCCTTGCCTAGGCCCTGACCACGACGTTGCTAGTTGTCGGTTTTGTGCTAGATTTAACCTAGATGCACTATTAAGCGTCAGTACGATTTTGCTTTTCATTATTTTGGAAGAAGATTTAATTATATTATGCCGTCGGAACAGCAGACAAACAGAGTTTATAAAAAGTGCAAAGAAAAGGACAGGCATCCGAGGTCCAAAACTGACTAGGCTTCTGCTAGGCCAGTCGCCAGTTTTAGTGAGGCGCTTTCGCAGCCCCTGACGCCCACTACCTCCAGAGCCACAGGCCGCTTCCGACTCCCACGTGGAGCCGACTAGGCCGCTGGAAACTCAAGGTATTGGACCCTCGGAAACTGTACCCTCAGATGAGTCTGGAGCCGCTGAGCAGGCATCGGCTTCTGGGGGTGTTTTTCAGGCCTACACAGTTATGTGAAATCGACTTCAGCTTCAAAGGCAAAGACTAAAGCACCTTTAAAGACAAAGAAACAAGTACAACATTCCCCTGGGCAGGCCTCCATGCCTAAAAAACAGATGCTTAAAATGGCCTAATTACTTTGATTAGGGGTTCCCATCCCCCTCCTGATAAGAGGCCTAGGCAAGAGACAGAATATGAATCTTCAGATCAGGTTTCCATTTCCTCTGATTCCCCTTCTGAACAGGAATACTCTCTTCCTCCCTATGAGGATTCTGATGCTGAAGAAATCTGTCCCTTCAGCCTCTGCTCCAGAGGATTATTCTTTTGGGGAGACCCTGCATACTATGAGGGAGCACTTCTACTGGGAGAGCCAAGATTACTCAGAATCTAAGAAAAGGCTCAGATACTTCCTTTTTACTACCACAACACAGGCCCCTTGCTATCCCTCCTGTTTTAGACATTGTAGATGATGTTTTTTCAGAGTCCGGTCTGTCTCCTGACTCTCTACCTCCAGCTCCTGTTAAGCCAGACTGATACTACAGGGTTCCTGATTCACATAAATTTCTTTATAAAAACCCTGCTGCTGACCCAGAAACTATCTCTCAGGGTCCCAAAGGGGTCAAGGCTTCCACTGCAAAAAACCCTATCCCCTCCGACAGGGATTCAAGGGCCCTGGACAGATGGGGGGAAAAATTTACACTTCTGCTACCTTGGCCGTAAGGGCCTTAAATTGTCAGTTTCATATGCTTAAATATCAGCAATACCTTATGTCACTGCTTAAACAGAAAATGTTGTCAAATTCTGAATGTGCAGAAAACAAAGAAATGCAGGATTTATTGTATGCAGCTGAACAAGTGGGAAAACGTACTTTGCAATGTGGTTTTGATTCTCTGGAGGCCTCCTGCAGGGCCGCTGTTACGGGTTCTGTCATTAGGAGGCATGCTTGGTTAAAGGAACAGAATCTGCCTGATCATGTTAAAGCAAAATTATTAGATGCTCCATTACAGCATGATACCTTGTTTGATGTTAAAGCAGAAGAGGTGTTGAAGAAAATGGAGGACAAAGCTAAATCTATGCAAACAGTCAAGGATTTCTTACAGGTATATCCTCCCAGGTTTAGCAGGAACTGGCCTACAAAGAATTGGTCCTTTCCAGTGTCAGGCCACAAAGGGGCAGATACATACGCCCCAGAGGCAGATCCCAGCCCCAAGGCTCATACAGGTCTAAACAATGGGGTGCTTCTACCTCCAAAAGCAGAGAAGATAAATCACAGCCATGCAGAAAACAGTCTCAGTGACTTTCCCCTGCCAACACCAAGCACTTATCTTCTGGCAGCTCCTTTGGGGGGAAAACTAGCACTTTTTTCACAAAATTGGCACATGATCACCCAGGACAAATGGATCTTGAATATAGTGTCACAAGGCTACAGGTTCCACTTTCACACCCTGCCAAGGGCAAACGGTATGCCACACCTGCCACATAATCAATGGGCAGAGGCATAAAAACAAGTTTCATCCCTCATGGACATGAGGGCCATTCAGCAAGTACCACAAGAAGAGCAGGGACTAGGATTTTACTCAAGACAGTTCTTGGTCCCCAGAAAGGACAAAGCCTGGAGACCAATACTGGACCTGTCTATTCTAAACACATTTCTGGATATTCCAAAATTCAAAATGTTGACTCTGCAGCAGCTTCTTCCCATGCTGGGCAAAAAGGCTTGGCTTGTGACTTTAGACTTAAAAGAGGCATACCTGCATGTCCCAATCAGACAATCATGCAGAAGATGCCTCAGATTTATAGATGGCTCGATGCACTACAAATTCTCTGCACTGACCTTTGGCTTATCTACTGCGCCCAGGGTCTTCACAAAATGCCTGGCACCAGTAATTGCTTTTTGCAGACAAAGAGGAATACAAATGTATCCTTACTTGGACGACTGCCTTATTCAAGCAGAGAACACAGACATTCTACTACAGCATCTGGCGTTTGTAAAAAGATTACTAACATGCCTAGGGTACACAGTAAACGAAAAGAAATCAAAACTAGTACCCTCTCGAGATAATATTCCTGGGTGCAAGCTTAAATACAACTGCCCAGATGGCTTATCTCACGCCAGACAAACGAAGACAGCTGACTACTTATTTCTGCAAGACAAATTCTGCAGGCTTTGGGCTTCATGGCATCCTGCATTCTGCTAATTCCATATGCAAGACTGCATATGAGAACTACAATGGTACCTAAAATTGTTTGGACTCAACATTGCCACAGCCTGGAAACAAAAAGTACCCTCATTCCCTGCCTGCAACAGGAGTTTTGATGGTGGGCAAGGGCCTGTCACCACAACAGGGGACAGCCATTCACTTTACCCACAGCCAGGCAGGCATTAACAACAGATGCATCAGATTATGCCTTGGGGGGGGCATATGGCAGGAAGATGTATTCAGGGCACATGGCCCGCAAGCCAAATGCATCTACATATCGATCAAAAAGAGATGCTAGCTGATCAGAGTGCCCTGACAGCTTTCAAGGATCTACTTCATCCAGGACAACTATTGATAAAGACGGACAATACTACAGTCATGTGGTACATAAACAAGCAGGGAGGCACACATTCCTACCCCCTCTGCAGACTAGCCATGACTATGTGGGAAACAGCATTGACTTACCAAGTACATCTGCAAGCACAATTCCTGCCAGGAAAGATAAATACTCTGGCAGACGAACTAAGCAGAAACCTAATGGATCCCCACAAGTGGAAATTGGATCCACAAGTCTTCAGCATGATAACAAGGAACTGGGGATGCCCGGACATAGACCTATTTGCCTCTCCTCACAACTGCCAACTACAGAGATTCTACACAAGGGCTTATCACAAGCAAGCATGGAAAGTGGGTGCCCTATCTTTCAGCTGGAAACACTTAACAGTATATGCCTTTCCTCCACTGCCTCTCCTCCCCAAGGTACTCCTAAAAGTCAGACAAGAGAAACCAAAAATGACACTGATTGCCCCAGACTGGCCCCACCAGCACTGGTACCCAATCCTAAAGAACTTGTCTCAATGCCCAGCCTGGACATTACCTCAAATTCCTCACTTATTGACCCAACAAAACAGTCAGATCCTGCACAGCCATCTCGAGACCTTTAAATCTGGCTGCATGGCGGATAATGTAGCCATTTCAAAACACACCTCTCTCTAAAGCGGTGATGGAGGTTATTTTGGGGGCCAGGAGGCTTAGCACCAGAAAACATATGCAGGAAAATGGAAGAGATTCTGTGCTTGAAACCAGGCACAAGGAATTGACACAATTGTACCAAATATTCATCAGATTTTGCAATACTTAACTGAGATGCTGGACAAAGGCCTTTCCTTTTCATCAATTTAAGATTCATGCCTCTGCCATTTCAGCTCATTACAATACAGAACCACCTATTTTTTCTCATCCATTACTAAGGCATTACCTCAGAGGAGCCAAAAACATAAGACCTCCAAGGAGAGCACCAATACCTACATGGGACCTCAGTTATGTCTTGGAAAAACTCACGCTGCCTCCTTTTGAGCCAGCCTCTACAGCTGATATAAAATTATTATCCTGGAAAACAGCTCTACTCCTAGCAATAACCTCTGCAAGACTCGTCTCAGAGTTACAGGCACTCACGGCTGTGAAACCTTTTATCATTTTCCATCCTGACATGGTTTCTCTGAGGACAAACCCGACATTTATGCCTAAGGTAGTGTCCAGTGTGGCCCTTAACCAAACAATTGATTTGCCTACCTTTTATCCAAACCCGCAGAATAAGGGTGAGAGACTTATGCATTCTTTGGACATTCACAGGCCGCTACACTTCTACTTGGACAGAACCAAAGCTTTCAGAAAGACTGAACAACTTCTAGTGGCATATGCTGCAGGATCACAAGGAAAGGCTATCTCAAAGCAGAGTATTTCAAAGTGGATAGGCCACTGCATTCATTTCTGCTATTCACAGCATGGCAAATCAGTGCCTAAGGGCATTAGGCCACATTCAACCAGAGCAGCAGCCACTTCAGCAGCCTTCCTCAGAGGAGTACCAACCAAAGATATCTTAGAGGCTGCAACTTGGAGTTCAGTGCACACTTTTTTACAAGGCACTATCACTTACCTCTCTACTCTTAATCCAGGGCAGGCATTGCCACTGCAGTTCTGCAGGGCCTCATAGCCTCTCCGAATCCCATTTAGCCCCAGCCTTCCAACCTTAGCTTTGGGATTCAACCCAATTGTAATGACTGCAACAGTGAAACACTATGAACATAGTACAGTTGTGTACCTACCATAAATGTAGATGTTCGAGTGTGTTCACTGTTACAGTCCAGGTTACCCACCCACCATCCCCCTTTTCATTTGCTGGAACTTATCTGTACTTCTCTAGTCTATACAACCTATGTGGTGTATTTGCTTATAGATGAAGGAAAAGTTTACTTTAGTGCATGCATGCTTATTGGCATAATTTAGCATACCCTTTTGGGGGCACCTGACATCTGGGGCAAGAAAAACTGAAGAAAATGGTGTCTGCTGCATCTTTTATACCCCTGGCGCACTGACGTCAGGGAGGAGGCGACAGCAACCGACGCCGGACCAGGACTTTGGAGTTCAGGCCGACTGCGGGTAGCCTGCCAGAAGGATAACCCAATTGTAATGACTGCAACAGTGAATACACTCTAACATCTACATTTATGATAGGTACACAACTGTACTTTCCATATGGTGAAATATAAGCAACATACCATGGAACTCCTCAAACAAAAAATATCTTCCTTTCCTGCTTGTGCCGAAAATAGTGTTACAAGAGTTAATGCATTCTGCAAATTAAGTAACTAAGCACAACTTACAATGTGGTTTTGATGCCCTAGAAGCATCTTGCAGGGCAACAGTCATTGGTTCTGTCCTTAGAAGGCATGCTTGGCTAAAGGAACAGCACTTGCTAGACCATGTCAAATCCAATTTATTGGACGCACCACTGCATAAAGACAACTTATTTTGGCACCAAGGCGGAGAAGGTCTTAAAAAAGATGGAAGAAAAAGCTAAATCTGTGCAGACAGTTAAAGACTTCTTACAGGTCCAGCCACCGAGGGTCAGTAGGCATTGCCCCTCCAAGCACTGGTTCTTTTCTTCGCCCCTCCAGGTCGGCTCAACCCAGACCCCGAGGAAGCAGCCCCAGGGAATGCAGCGGTCTAAGCAATGGAGTTTCTCCTCTTCAAAACCAGGGAGTACTAAGCCACCCCCACATGGTAACTCACAATGACTTCACGCTTCCACCCCCTCCCTCTGCCCACCTGCTCTTGCCCCTAGGAAGAAAACTCTCCTCCAAGCAAGCACCTGGCCCACCATTAACAATGACTGCTGGGTCCTCAACATAGTGTCCCAGGGATGCATATTTTATTTCCACACTCTACCAACCCCAAAAGGGTTCTCAGATCTTCCCCCAAACCAGTGGGCAGAGGCCAAAAATCAAGTCCTTTCCCTGCTCTCTGAGGGCAGTAAAGCATGTTCCTGTAGAACAGAAAGGCCAAGGTTTCCACTCCAGACTCTTCCTGGTACCCAGAAAAGAGGCCACCTGGCGCCCCATCCTCTATCTATCCATCCTAAACACTTTCCTGGTGATACCAAAACTCAAAATATTCACCCTCCTGCAACTTCTTCTACCTATCCTCTCCAAGGATGCTTGGTTAGCCACCCTAGACCTAAAAGAGGCCTACCTGCACATCCCAATCA
>NC_056737.1:1374693754-1374721254 GCF_019279795.1 Protopterus annectens
GCAGATAACATTTCTGGGTGCACTTCTAAACATCACAACCCAGATGGCATTTCTGACATCCGAAAAACAATTACAGCTGGCTTCAACTTTCAGAACCTTGGCAACTTTAACTCCACTATCTGCAAGGAAATTCCTTCAGGCTTTGGGTTACATGGCCTCCTGCATCCTTCTCGTACCATATGCAAGACTACACATGAGGAAAATACAGTGGTACCTAAAAAGTGTATGGTCTCAGCATTGCCACAGTTTAGACATACTGATCTCCGTCCTTCCTTGCCTTCAAAAGGAATTTCTTTGGTGGTCCAGGGCATGTGCTCTAAACAAAGGGAAACCCTTTCGTCTGCCTCCTGCCACTCAGATTCTAACCACGGACACCTCGGATTATGCTTTGGGAGCCCATTTTCAGGGCAATTGTCTGCAGGGCCTTTGGACAAAGGATCAGAAGCACCTGCATATCAACTTAAAGGAAATGTTAGCCGTTCAGAAAGCTCTATTGGCCTTCAGGAATCTTACAACCAGGACAACTACTAATACGGACGGACAACACCACAGTTATGTGGTACATAAACAAGCAAGGGGGATCTCATTCCTACCCCCTTTGCAGACTAGCCATGGATCTATGGAACACAGCTCTAGCTTGCAATCTGGATCTTCAAGCTCAGTTTCTACCAGGGAAACAAAACTTCCTGGCAGACAGTCTGAGCAGAAACCTTTCGGATCCACATGAGTGGATGTTGGACACCAAAATATTCAGGATGATAACAGCAGTCTGGAGATGTCCTCACATAGACCTCTTTGCATCCCATCTCAATCATCAACTACAGAATTTTTGCACCAGGACTTTCCACAGAGAAGCTTGGAAAGAGGATGCGCTGTCATTCAGTTGGAGGAACCTCTCGGGATATGCCTTTCCGCCTCTTCCTCTTCTTCCACGGGTTTTATTGAAGATAAAACAGGACAAGCCCAAGATGATAATCTTGCTGGCTCCAAATTGGCCTCGGCAGTTTTGGTATCCGACTCTAAAAAACCTATGCCTGGAGCCCCCTTGGGTTTTACCTCAGTCTCCGAAACTTCTGTCCCAACATCAGGGTCAGGTTCTACACACTCATGTCAGAACTCTCAGCCTGGCGGCCTGGTTAATCCAGGGCCTTTGATTTCTTCCTTCCTACCCAAACAGGTTATGGATGTCATTTTAGAAGCCAGACGTCCTAGCACTAGAAAATCTTATGCACGAAAATGGAAAAGATTTTGTTCCTGGATGCAGGCTCAGGATTCTGATCCTCTTCTTCCTAACATTACTTTAATTTTACTTTACCTGACAGATCTCTTACATAAGGGTCTCTCTTTCTCTTCCGTTAAGATACATGCCTCTGCTCATTATAATACAGACCCTCCCATCTTTTCCCACCAGCTCATGAGACAGTTTCTCAGAGGAGCTAAGAACTTAAGACCTCCTAGATCTCCTCCCATTCCTGCTTGGGATCTCAACTATGTTTTGGAAAAAGTAACCTTGCCTCCTTTTGAGCCTGCTGCCTCTTCTGACATCAAGTTTTTATCTTGGAAGACAGCTATCCTGTTAGCCCTAACCTCTGCCAGGAGAGTTTCAGAGTTAGAAGCTCTTATGGCTGTGGAACCTTATATTATTTTTCATCAAGACACTGTATCTTTGAGGACTAATCCTACCTTCATGCCTAAGGTGGTTTCCAAAGTGGCTTTAAATCAAACTATCCACTTGCTAACCTTTTTCCCCACTCCTCAAAATAAAGGGGAAAGGATCTTACATTCCTTGGATGTACACAGACAACTACGTTTTTACCTGAACAGAACCAAGGACATCAGAAAATCAGAACAATTGTTTGGTTCTTATGCTTCAAGTTCCCAAGGTAAAGCCATTTCAAAACAGACCATTTCTAAATGGATTGCTCATGGAATCAGATTTTGTTATTCACACCATGGAAAGCAAATCCCAGGGAGTATACGGACTCATTCCACCAGAGCTGCTGCCACTTCTGCGGCCTTCCTCAGGGGAGTTCCTACCAAAGACATTTTGGAAGCTGCAACTTCAGTGCATACTTTTTCTAAGCACTACAATCTACCTCTCTACTCTAAGTCTAGGGCAGGCTTTGCCTCTGCAGTCTTGCAGGGCCTTTTAGCCACCCCTTCTTCTTTATGACCACCACCCTTTCTTTCAGCTTTGGGATTCTACCCTACAGTCATGACTGCAACAGTGAAACACGATGAACATAGTACAGTTGTGTACACCTACCATAAATGTAGATGTTCGAGTATCTTCACTGTTGCAGTCTGGGTTTCCCTCCCTCCTGTCCCCTCTTTTTTACTTTTGTGTATTTCCTTTTTTCACCATTCTTCTGAGGTGTATTTGCAAAGGTTATGGGACCTTTTTCATTTTGGGACTCCTGACATCTGGGGCAAGAAAAACTGGAGAAGATGGCGTCTGCTGTCAGCTTTGTACTCCTGGCGCTCTGACGTCAGGGAGCATGGTTGAACAGCCGACGCCGGACCCAGACTTTGGGATTCTGGCCGACCGAGGGCTGCCTGCCGGCAGGGGAGAACCCTACAGTCATGACTGCAACAGTGAAGACACTCTAACATCTACATTTATGGTAGGTGTACACAACTGTACGTTTGGCAAAACTCATACAGGTTCCTCAAGATTGCAGAGTGAATATTCCACTTCCCAGTGGAATGTTCAGTTTAGATGAAGACTTCCAAGCCAAATGCCATACTTGGTGGCAGCACTACATAGAACTCCTACACTGCAGAGCTTAGCTGCCCTTATCTCAATGAAGGGGTCCCAGGCCATGGATCACTTTGGGGAAGCATGTGTTTTCTTCTCCTTGTAGGCATTGAGGTGTATACTGTACTTCTGAGAAGACATTACAGGTGAGCTCCATTGTGCTGAGAGAGTGATTACATGGATCCTTTAAAAGGCAAAAACGCCCAAGCTTTCACTCGGTTGAATCTCTGTAACCACATGGTCCATGTGGCCTGCAGTACTGCTACTAGGGCAGAAGGATCCACTGTTTGTATTAATTTCCCGTCCTCTCTGCATTGTATCTAGGTTGTGAAGGAGGCAGTGCTGACTTGTGTAGAATTCCTTATGAACTCCAAGTTCAGTACTGAGGTTGACTGATGCTTAAATGTTATGAGGGAATTCCTGGCAGGCCGTGATGGCTGTGTGCACTAAGTTTCATCCCCTGCAGCATTCATTCACTATGGTACAGAGGAGCTAGTGTCACTTGTTCTACTGTGACCTACAACAACAGCAGGAAGCTGCTGGGAGCCAACAGTTGATGTTCTTAGTGTTTCGCTGTTGCAGTCCTCTGTGGGTTATCCCTGCTGTGATAGCCCTCAGCCGGCCCGAAGATCAGAGTCGGTGTTTTTCTACGTCAGCTGCTGCTGCTTGTTGCCTGACATCAGGTTGTCAGTGCTATAAAGGAAGGCAGCCAATGCCATTACATCAGTCTTTCTTGCTGTGTAGCCCATAGCAGAAGCAGTTTGCAAGTGTGCCAGTCAGTCACTACCAGAGTTTGAGTTGCAGCTGAAAACATCTAAAGCTAAGTACCCAGTTGGGGATCCTTTTTTCTTGAACTAACCGATGTCCGGAAAAGTTAACAATTGTCTCGCCTGTGGAAAGCGAATACCACACCGAGACTTCCATTCAAACTGCGTCACTTGTTTAGGCCCAGACCACAACATCCCCCCCCCCCCTGTTGCCGGTTCTTTGCCCTCTTTAACGCAAGAACCATTTGTCGTAGAGCTCTTATTTTTGTCTTCAGTCTTCACTTTCTGAAATGGCATCCATCAGCCAGCAATCCATAGACCTTTTGAAAAAACTTAAGGCTAAAGATAGAGACAGACCACACTAGGCTAAGCTGTCTAACTCTACCGCTAAGCATGTCTTCAGCTCTCCAGAATTCAATGAGGTGCTTTTGCAGCCCCTGATGCCTGATTCAATACCTTCACAGGCCTCTACTGAGACCCTTTCGGAGTCTTGTATGCCTCAGAAGTCTTCTTTGTCTTTCAAGCCTTTGGTTGGCTCTGGAGCTGCGGCGTAGGCACCGGCTTCAGAGTAGTTTTTTCGTACTACCGAATCTAGACAACATCTTTTCTGACTACTGTTTCTCTCAGACCGATGGATACTCTTAGGCCTAGAGGCAAGTCCACTCCTAGGAAAACTACCTGTAGCCACCATTTTACTGCGGCTCTACCACCCCAAGCTCAAATGCTTAACATGGTGGAGGATCGTATCACCCTTTATCATGGGTAGTCAGGGCACACCTTGTAAAAGAAAGACCTTTCTTCTGAAATACTGACAGAACAGGATTCTGAGTCTGATTATTCAGATTTTGAAGAGGAACAACCTCTGACTGCTTATGAGGATTCAGATGCAGAGTAATCCATTCCTTCTGCCTCCCCACCGTAAGATCTTTCCTTTGGGGAAACCTTTCACACCTTTGGGGAACATTTCCACTGGGAATCCCAGGACTTCCCTCTGTCTAAGAAAAGACTAAGATTGTTTCTAGACCTGCCCCAGCACAGACCCTTGGCCATTCCTCCAATCTTAGAGGCGGTTGATTATGTCTTCCATGAATCCAGCTCAACTCCTAATTCCTTCCCACCTGCTCCCAGAAAACCTGACTGGTATTACAGAGTACCGGATTCTCACAAATACCTGTACAGAAATCCTGCTGCAGACCTGGAGATCCTTACACAGGGACCAAAATGAGCTAAAGCTAGTTCTGCAAAGTTTCTTATTCCTTCCGACAAGGACTCCAGAGCTTTGGACAGATTGGGTAAAAAATTATACACCTCTGCAACCTTAGCTGTCAACTGTCATTTCTACATGTTAAAATATGAACAAAACACTTAATTTCAACCTTTCCTCACTGTGCCAATTTGAAAGAGTTAGCAGATTTACTGCACTCTACCTTTCAAGTGGCTAACCACTCATTACACTGTGGATATGATGCCCTAGAAGCCTCAAGAAGGGCAGCAGTGTCAAGATCTGTTAGTAGGAGACATACATTGTTGAAGGAACAGCCTCTTCCTGATCATGTCATATCTAAATTACTTGATGCACCCTTGGATAAGGACCGCTTGTTGGGAGTAAAAGCAGAAGGTGCTTAAAGATGGAAGACTAAGCAAAATCTATGCAGACAGGAAAAGATTTCCTTCAGGTTCAACCTCCTAGGTTCAGCAGGAATTTTCCCTCAAAACACTGGTCCTTTCCTGCACCTAGCAGACGGGGACAAGTTAAGCCCTGCAGGGACAGACCACCCAGACTCCTATCACAGGGGCAGCAGAGAACCAAATAGTGGACCACTTCAACTCCAAGGCAGGGAGTTCTAAGCCTTCCCTCTATGGCAAAAACTCTCAGTGACACCCTTCGCCCCCACCCTCTTTTTTACTCACCAAAAGCTAGGAGGAAGGCTCTTCCTCTGCTAAGAAAATTGACTTTCTGTAGCAAAAGACCAATGGGTCTTAAAGATAATTTTTCAGGGATACAAATTCTCCTTCAACGAACTCCCAATTCCAAGAGGGTACCCAGACTTGTTTCCAAATCAGTGGGCAGAGGCATTGAAACAAGTCCAAACTGTCATATCCCAAGGGGCAGTAGAACCTGTCCCCTCAGATCAAACAGGCAGAGGCTTTTATTCCAGACTATTCCTTGTTCCCAGAAAAGAGGGCATTTGGCGACCCATCCTGGATCTATCCATATTTAGAATGCTAACTTTGCAGTAGCTGCTGTGTATGCTGACAAAAATGCCTGGTTAGTTGCCCTAGATTTGCCTACCTCCACATCCCCATAAGGGAATCCTGCAGGAAATTCCTTTGCTTCAGAGCAGGCTCACAACACTTTCAGTTCTCTGCGCTACCCTTTGGCTTATCTACTGCTCCCAGGGTATTCACCAAATGCTTAGCCCCAGACATAGCATTTTGCAGACAGAAAAATATACACATTTACCCTTATCTGGATGACTGCCTCATTCAGGCAGATTGCAAAGAAAAGCTCCTCGAGGACCTCCTCTTTGTCAAAACCCTTCTTAGGGTACACCGTCAACAAGAAGAAATCAAGGCAAACACCCTCCAGGAAGATAATTTTCTTGGGAGCACTGCTGGACACTGCATCCCAAATGGCCTTCCTATCCCCAGAAAAGCAGAGCTTCCTGCCTCTCTGTTTTTACCCTGCTGGCTTCCAGAAGTCCCCTCACTGTGAGGAAGTTCCTGCAAGCCTTTGGGTACATGGCATCTTGCATCCTTCTAATTCCTCTGGCCAGGCTTCACATGAGAACTTCAGTGGTACTTTAAAGAACCTTTGGTGTCAGCACTCTCAACCTCTAGAGACCTCTCTTCCTCTGATCCCCTGTATAAGGGCTGAGTTTCTCTGGTGGGCAGGGGCCTGTGCCCAGAACAAGGGTTTTTTTCTTCACCCTCCACCCATCTGGGCAGACCATTACCACCGATACCTCAGACATAGCTTGGGGCGCTCACTTAGAAGGCAGGTGCACCCAAGGTCTTTGGGATGCCCAGCACCTTCCATTACACATCAGCCAGAAGGCAATGATGGCAGTACAAAAGGCTCTGACATCCTTTAAACCCCATCTCAAGCCAGGGGTTCTCTTCATCAAAACAGACACCACCACAGTAATGTGGTACATCAACAAACAGGGAGGAACCCAGTCTTACCCTCTGTGCAGGCTAGTCCTGAACCTCTGGCTGACAGCCTCTTCCATGGGATTAGACACGATAGCCCAATACCTACCAGGGATCAACAACACCCTGGCAGATCACTTAAGCAGAAATTTACTGGACCCCCATGAAAGGCAGCTCCACAGAAAAATCTTTTTACAAATTCGGGCGTGGGGGACTCCAGAGGTGGATCTGTTTGCTTCGCATCTCAACCATCAGCTGAAAAAATTCTGTACCAGGGAGTATAACCACCTAGCATGGAAGGTGGATGCCTTGACCTTCCCCTGGAACACCCTCTTTGTGTACGCATTCCCTCCTCTGCCTCTTATTCCCAAGGTACTGATCATATTAAGGGAGGAGAGAGCAAAGGCCATCCTCATTGCTCCAGATTGGATCAGACAGCATTGGTACCTCTTACTGCTCAGCCTGACCTTACAGCTTCCCAGGCAGCTAACCCTGATCTCAGACCTCTTAACTCAGGTTGGGGGGGGGGGGGGTGCTGCACCCATACTTGCAGATTGAAACGATCAGCATGGCTAATACTTTAAAGGCCAACAAGGGGCCCCTGTTAAACAAACAGGTCCTATACATTATTACAGAGGCCAGAAGGCCCAGCACCAGAATATCTTGTGGAAAATGGAAAAGATTCTGCTCCTGGAGCCAGTCCAGAGGGGGCAATACTTCACAACCTTCCATCCCTCTTATCCTGGACTACCTAGTGGAGCTACTTAATAGTGATCTCTCCTTCTCTATTGAAATCCACGCCTCGGCCATTTCAGCTCATTTTGATACAGAATAACCTGTGTTCTCCCATCCTTTGATTAAACAATTCCTCAGAGGGGCTTCTAATATCAGATCTCCCAGAAGGCCACCCACTCCAGCCTGGGACCTGAATTATGTTTTGGAAAAACTAACTTTACTACCCTTCGAACCTGCTGCTTCAGCAGAACTAAGATGCCTCTCCTAGAAGACTACTTTACTTTTCTCCTAGCTATCACCTCAGCCAGAAGGGTTTCAAAACTTCAGGCACTAATGGCCATTGAGCCCTTCATCATCTTCCATGCAGACAGGGTCTCCCTGAGGACCAGTCCCTCCTTTATTCCCAAGGTGGCATCTAATGCAACTCGCAACCAAGGCCATACATCTACCCACCTTCTTTCCTAACCCTCAAAACAAGGGGGAAGGAATTCTGCACTCGCTAGACATGCACAGACAGCTCAGATACTATCTGGACTGTACTAAATCCTTCAGGAAAACGGACCAACTACTTGTCAGCTTTGCCCCAGGGGCAGAGGGGAAGCCCATTTTCAAACAAACCATTTCCAAATGGATATCACACTGTATCCATTTCTGCTACAGATTGCATGGAACCCCCCCCCCCCCAAAGTCTATTTGAACCCATTCCTCTAGGTCAGCCTCCACTTCCACAGCATTCCTCAGAGGAGTTTTCACCAGGGATATCATGAAAGCTGCCACCTGGACTTCTGTCCATACCTTTATGAAGCATTACCACCTACCTCTATTTTCTAAGGCTAGGGCAGGGTTTGCCTCTGCAGTTCTGCAGGGCATGCTGACCCATTCCTAGGTCTCTTACTAATCCTAGCACCCCTTCTCCTCAGCTTTGAGAATTTTCCCACAGGTGATGACTGTAACAGTGAAACACGAAGAACTTAGTATAGTTGTGTACACTTACCGTAGTTGTTTGAGTGTATTCACTGTTGCAGTTCTAGTTTCCCCACACCCTACTCCCTCCTTCCTGTTCTAACTGTGGCTTTTAGCCACCAGGACCACTTTATCATATTTACTTGGGCCTCTGACTGGTTAGGGCAAGAAAAACTGATGTAATGGCGTTGACTGCCTTCCTTTATAGCATTGACTATCTGACGTCAGGCAGCAAGCGACAGCAGCTGATGCAGAAAAACATTGACTATGGTGTTCGGGCCAGCCGAGGGCTACCACAGCAGGGATAACCCACAGGTGATGACTGCAACAGTGAATACACTCTAACATCTACATTTATGGTAAGTGTACGCAACTGTACTTTCTTGACTGCTCTCAACAAGGTTGTAGGCCTGAAAGTTTGGGTTCCTGATGAGCTGCATGAGGCTTTGATCTGTCTTGGGCAACGAGTCAGGAATCAGGACTGCTGTGATCTCCTGTCATTCTCTTACAGGAGAGATTTGTGATGTTTGAGAGAATATTTCCTCCATATCAAAGCTTGGAGAAGAATCTTCAGGAGCACATGATCAATGATATCCCCTGCTTGAGAATATTAAAGCTTTTTTCCCACCCCACCTTCAATCCTTATTGTTGACTGACATTCTGTTCCTTATGTGGTGTTTAGTGAAAAAGGAGGTGCTCAAGCTACTCAACAAGAGGTATTGAGTAAGTCTGTCCATGCCAAACTAGACAAGGATATTATTTCAGGTTCTTGTTGCCTGAAAATTCTGTCAGACTTGCGTTGCACTGCTTTTAGTTTTTGTTCATATTTGGTGTCGCCAAAGAAAAGCCACTCACCCTGATTAGCATTCTGGTAAGAATGAACTCGAGGGAGATCTGACATTTACCTTTGTTAGACTGACAGAAACTATGAAACCTTTATCTCTCTCTTTGAGATCCCACTGCCAAAAGGGAGAAAAAGCAATTCCTCATAAGCCACACACTCTAGTCTGTCCTACAGGTGGAGAAATCCACTTACAATGGTTCTGCACTTGCAGTCAATGATGTAGGGACCAAAAATATTTCAGTTTAACAACACATTGTCTAATTCAGCTACTGGTGTAATATTTAGCAACCAGTGGAGACCATGATGTTCATCGTGTTACACTGCTGCAGTCATTACACTTGGGTTATCCTGCCGTCAGGTGGTTCCCCAGTCGGCCTGAGTTCCAAAGTCTTGGTCCGGCGTCGGTTGCTGTCGCCTCCTCCCTGACGTCAGTGCGACAGGGGTATATAAGATGCGGCTGATGCCATTTTCTCCTGTCTGTCTTGCCGCGCGGTGCCCGAATCAAAAGCAGTACGCAAGTGCCGGTCGGCCAACTCCTGAGATTTTCATTCCGAATCCAGAACCAAAGTATTTTACAAAGCCAAGTACCCCGTTGGGGAAACTTTTTTTTCTTGCCTCAGACCGATGTCAGTAAAAGTTAATAACTGTATTTCTTGTGGGAAGTAAATACCTCATAAGGATTTCCATTCCTATTGTATTCCATGCCTAGGCCCAGACCACGATATCACCAGTTGTCTGTTTTGTGCTAGGTTTAACAAGCGCACTATTAAACGTTGGTTTGATTTTGCCCGACATTATTTTGGCAGAAAATTCAATTACACCATGCCGTCGGAACTTCCAATGGCCGGAATACATAAAAAGCGCAAAGACAAGGACAGGCATCCGAGGCCCAAAACTGACGACGAGGCCTCTTCTAGGCCGGTCGCCAGTTCTCCGGTTTTCAGCAAGGCGCCTACGCAGCCCCTGACTACCGCTTCCACAGACCGCCTCTGACTCCTATGTGGGCTGGGCCTTCGGACGCTCTAGGTTTTCAGCCCACCGAAACTAACCCTTCAGAGGGAACCGAAGTAGCTGAGCAATCCACAGCTTCAGAGAGTGTTTTCAGACCTACCCAGTTAACCATTAAACCCTCTAAGTCTAAGGCCCCTTAAAAACAAAGAAATAGATACAGCATTCTCCAGGACAGGCTTCCATGCCTAAGAAACAAATGCTCAAAATGGCCGAAGACCTAATCACCCTGATCAGGGGGTCCCATCCCCCTCCTGATAAAAGGCCCAGACAGGATGCAGATTATGAATCTTCCGACCAGGTGTCCATTTCTTCAGATTCATCCTCAGACCTAGAATATTCTTTACCCCCCTTATGAGGACTCTGATGCTGAGGAATCAATTCCATCAGCCTCTCTGCCTCAGAATCCAAGAAAAGGCTCAGAGACTTCCTTTTATTGCCTCAACACAGACCCCTTGCTATTCCGCCAGTGTTGGATATTGTGGATGATGTGTACACTGAATCCAGCTTAAACCCTGACTCCTTACCTCCAGCCCCAGTTAAACCTGATAGATATTATAGAGTCCCTGACTCTCTCAAATTTCTGTATAAAAGCCCTGTTGCTGACCCTGAAACTATTTCTCAGGGACCCAAAGGGATTAAGGCCTCATCAGCAAAAAAAAAAAAAACAGTTCCCTCTGACAGAGGTTCCAGAGCATTAGACAGATGGGGAAAGAAAGTATATACGTCTGCAACTTTAGCAATGAGAGCCTTAAATTGCCAGTTTCACATGCTAAAATATCAGCAATTTTTGATGTCTCAGTTGAAACAAAAGATGCTTCCAGATTCATATCCTTCTACTTTTAAAGAAATGTAGGATTTATTGCATGCAGCTGAACAAGTGGGAAAAACATACTTTGCAATGTGGATTTGATTCCTTTGAGGCCTCCTGTAGAGCAGCAGTTACAGCCTCTGTCATTAGAAGGCATGCTTGGTTAAAAGAACATACGTTACCAGATCATGTAAAGGCAAAGCAGAAATTGGCCAACAAAGAATTGGTCCTTTCCAGTCTCAGACCTCAAAGGGGCAGATACAGACATCCAAGAGGTAGAGGTCAAGCACAAGGTCCTTACAGGCCTTGACAATGGGGTACACCAGGCCAGAAAGAAGGGGAAGACAGGCCACAACCTTATAAAAAGCAGCCTCAATGACTTCCACTACAGCTGCCAAACCGCTCTCTTGGCAGCCCCCTTAGGAGGAAAACTGACACTTTTCTATCACAATTGGCATTGCATCACCAAAGACAAATGGGTTCTCAACATTGTATCTCAAGGTTACAGGTTCCACTTTCACACACTGCCAAGGTTAAAAGGAATGCCAAATCTGCCACCAAATCAATGGGCAGTGGCTCAAAAACCAATTACAGCACTCATGGACATGAGAGCTGTTCAAAAGGTACCACCACAGGAGCAAGGGCAAGGATTTTACTCAAAGACTCTTTCTGGTTCCCAGAAAGGACAAAGCCTGGAGACCCATTCTGGATCTTTCTTCTCTAAACACTTACCTGGATGTTCTGAAATTCAGAATGTTGACACTACAGCAGCTTCTTCCCATGCTGGGCTAGAAAGCTTGGCTCGTGACTTTGGACCTCAAGGAGGCATACCTGCATGTCCCTATCAATTCTCTGCACTGCCCTTTGGCTTATCTACTGTGCCCAGGGTCTTCACAAAGTGCCTGGCACCAGTAATTGCATTTTGCAGGCAAAAAGGAATTCAAATTTATCCATACCTGGATGACTGCCTGATTCAAGCAGAGAGCAAGGACATTCTTCTAAAGCATCTGGCGTTCGTAAATAAGTTAAGTTGCCTGGGGTACACAGTAAACGAAAAGAAATCAAAACTAGTGCCCTCACAACAGATAATATTCCTGGGTGCCAGCTTGAACACAACGGGCCAGATGGCTTATCTCACGCCAGACAAGCAAGGACAACTGACTCAATACTTTCAATTGATGGCAATAAAGACCCAACTCCCTGCAAGAAAAATTCTGCAGGCCTTGGGCTACATGGCATCTTGCATACTACTAATTCCATATGCCAGACTGCATATGAGAAAACTACAGTGGTACCTAAAGAGTGTATGGTCTCAACACTGTCAAAGTTTGGAAACAGTTATACCACTAATTCCTTGCCTTCAACAGGAGTTTCGATGGTGGGCTCAAGCTTGTCACCTCAACAAGGGACAGCCTTTTACTCCACCCACAGCCATGCAAACGCTGACAACAGATGCATCGGATTATGCCTGGGGAGCACACATGGCAGGAAAATGTATTCAGGGAGAGTGGCCCACAGAGCAAAGGCATCTTCACATCAATCAAAAAGAGATGCTAGCTGTACAAAATGCACTTATAGCTTTCAAGGACCTGCTACATCCAGGACAATTACATCCAGGACAATTACTACTAAAGACAGACAACACCACAGTCATGTGGTACATAAACAAGCAAGGGGGCACACACTCCTACCCCCTCTGCAGACAAGCCATGACCTTGTGGAACACAGCTCTAGACTACCAAGTTCATCTGCAAGCACAATTCCTGCCAGGAGAGAAAAATACACTGGCAGACGACCTAAGCAGAAATATCAAGGATCCCCACGAATGGGAATCAAATCCACAAATATTCAGAATGATAAAACAAAAATGGTGGAGCCCGGACATAGATCTGTTTGCATCCCCAATGAACTGCCAGCTACAGAAATTCTGCACAAGGAGTTACCATCCACAAGCATGGAAAGTGGATGCCCTCTCATTCAGCTGGAAAAACCTGCAAGTCTACGCTTTCCCTCTCCTTCCAAAGATGCTCATAAAAGCCAGGCAAGAAGAGCCAAAGATGATCCTGATTGCACCAGACTGGCCACGCCAGCACTGGTACGCAATCTTAAAGAACTTAGCACAAGAACCACCCTGGATTTTGCCTCAAATCCCACATTTGCTGACACAGCACAACAATCAGATACTTCACAGCCAGCTAAAGACCTTAAACCTAGCTGCATGGAAAATTCCTTAGTCAAGCAAGCAATGCTTCTCTCCAAAGCTGTTATGGATGTCATTCTGGAGGCCAGAAGGCCTAGCACCAGGAAAGCCTACTCGGATAAATGGAAGAGATTCTGTGCCTGGAACCAGGCGCACAGCCTTGACCCTCTTGTCCCAAACATTCCTCAGATACTTCAATATTTAACTGAGATGCTGGACAAGGGCCTCTCCTTCTCATCCATCAAGATCCACGACTCAGCCATTTCTGCTCATTACAACACGGATCCACCAATTTTTTCTAATCCTTTGCTCAAACAGTACCTCAGAGGGGCTAAAAACATAAGACCGCCCTGTAGAGCACCTACCCCAACTTGGGACCTCAACTTTGTTTTGGAAAAATTAACTTTACCTCCCTTTAAGCCAGCTAGCACAGCAGAATTAAAATACATCTCTTGGAAAACTGCTCTGCTACTAGCAATAACATCAGCACGAAGAGTTTCAGAATTACAGGCACTAATGGCAGTGGAACCTTTCCTCATTTTTCACCAAGACACAGTGTCTTTAAGAACTAACCCTACGTTTATGCCAAAGGTGGTATCAAGTGTGGCTCTAAACCAAATTATTCACTTGCCAACTTTTTATCCAAAACCACAGAACAAAGGGGAGAGACTACTACATTCTTTGGACATTCACAGGCAGTTACGCTTCTACTTGGACAAAACCAAAGCTTTCAGAAAAACTGAGCAATTATTGGTAGCATATGCTGCAGGAGCACAGGGAAAAGCCATTTCAAAACAGATGGATAGGACATTGTATACGTTTCTGCTATACTCACCATGGGAAACCTGTACCTAGCAGCATTAGATCTCACTCCACCAGGGCAACAGCCACTTCAACTGCCTACCTCAGAGGAGTACCTACCAAGGAGATTTTGGAAGCAGCAACATGAAGTTCTGTGCATACCTTCACCAAGCATTACCGTTTGCCTTTATACTCCAAATCCAGAGCTTGCTTCACCACTGCTTTGCTACAGGGCCTCATAGCCACCCCTAATGCCTTATAGAACCAGCCTCCCTACTTCAGCTTTGGGATTCTACCCAAGTGTAATGACTGCAGCAGTGTAACACGATGAACATAGTGCAGTTTTGTACCTACCATAAATGTAGATGTTAGAGTGTAAACACTGCTGCAGTCCAGGTTACTCTCTCTCCTTCCTCTCTTACTTGCTGGTATGTACCTATGCCTTCTACCCTTTACTACCAATGGGGAGTATTTGCTGGTAACTGAAAGTTGTTGTTTGCTTTTCTTCTGTATGTTTTATTAGCAATTTGAATTGCCTACCTATTTGGAGGCACCTGACATCTGGGGCAAGAAAAACTGAAGAAAATGGCGTCTGCTGCATCTTGTATACCCCTGCCGCACTGACATCAGGGGGAAGGCAACAGCAACCGACGCCGGACCAAGACTTTGGAACTCTGGCCGTCTGGGGAACCGCCTGACGGCAGGATAACCCAAGTGTAATGACTGCAGCAGTGTTTACACTCTAACATCTACATTTATGGTAGGTACAAAACTGTACTTTTTATGTTCAGTTGCTCTTCATTTACAGATAATTACAGTCTGCAAATGAAAATATAAAATAAGTATAATAAGTCATGGTTAATGTAAAAAAGCCTCTTAAAATAAGGAAGGTGGAGCCAGAGCGATCAAGCAAAGCCTACTGTGGGTTAATCCTGTGATACTCTCATCTCGGAGTGTTTTTTTTTTTTTTTTGTTGTTGTACAATAACATTGTTTTAGAAGGAAAAAAAATTGCATAACTGCATTTTAATGTTTTTACTGGGTTTTTCCTTTACTGATGTACTGTGCATGTATATGGTAAGTAGGCTGCATGCTTGCATAGTACATCAATACAGTGCTAGGGAGCAGTGGTGGCATTCTCATACCCCTTTGCCTGTTGGTGTAAGTCTTTGAATCTCTGAGGGCACTATTTGTAAGACAGTGTAAACATTTATAGGGGACAAGACAAAATATGGGGAAAGTAAAGGGCATGTTGCTCAAGTCTGAACAGTTGTGAGGTAAGGCTAAAACCGTTATTTATTAGAAGTACTGTACCTTTCAACTATCCAGAGTTTTGTAGAATGTCCCTATTTTTCCTTAATATTTTGCTCTACCTCTTTAAAAATAATTCAAGATAGTTTGGCTACTCAAAAATAGTTCGACTCAATTTCTTTCTGTTAGGATAGGCTTGATTTTTACAATTGCCAGGCTGAGGTGTGTGTGTGTGTGTGTGTGTGTGTGTGTGTGTGTGTGTGTGTGTGTGTGTGTGTGTGTGTGTGTGTGTGTGTTTTAGAATAGTAAATACCTTTTTATTCTATAAATACTTATACAGACACATACTTTTTTCTTTTAGTAAATAGCCCTTTAAAATATCCTTCAGGGCAGGTGTATAACCCACAGCTTTCTGTAGGTGGGTGGGCAGAACCACAATATGTATGTACTTGCATGCACACACAGATGACCATACTTGCGTACAGACACATAATTTTCTTTTAGTGAATGGCCCTTTAAAATATTCTTCAGTTTGTGCCATTTTTGGAAATTTAAGGTTTTTAAAGTTAGATGTTTCGATCAAGGAGTACTGCATTTTCCCATTGTCTTTTCAGGGTCCATTAAGACTGCATACATACTCATGATTACTACAAATCCTTTTACTTCATTAAATAAGTAAATAATTTTCTTAGGAAAAGCTGTCAAGGCAGTATTTAAGGCCATGAACACTACTTCCATGGGGCCAGATAAAATAATAGACTGCCTCCTGGTTTCTATTCATAATTTGCCTCATAACAAGCCTTGTGCCAGATGAATGGAAGACAGCAGCAGTCATTCGCTTGCTGAAAGGTGGAGCGTAAACACATCCTGGGTAATTGTAGAACTAAAACCCTCACCAGTCTTACCTGTGAAGCTATGGAAAGGATTATGGAACTGCAAACTGGGGATCTAGGTAATGTACATGCTTTTGACCCAACCCACTTTCCATTTTTCAAGGGCAGGTCCTGCCTACGTAACCTGGTTGATTTCTTCTAAAAAGCCACTGAGGCAATGGATGATGGCATATTGGTACACACTGCATAAATGGTCCTTGCAGAAGTGTTTGGCACCATCCCACACTAGTCGTAGACTGACTATCACGGCTAAATGTTAATGCCTGTGTAACTTGATAGATAACTTCTGGGCTCTCTGTGAGCTAGTTTCTTAAGGTGGGTCACTACCTCCACCAGAAGACCTGTAAAATAGCTGGGTGCACCATGATACAGTCCTTGGGTTGCTACTTTTCAGCATTTGCTTCTCAATATCAAAGATAATTTTAAGGGTTTAAGGCTGACTGAGTTTGTAGATGACTGCTAACTTGGTGCTATCATAAACTACCCAGGGGATACCAGGATCTTACAAGAGGGCCTGTCCCAAGCAAATAGTTGTAAAACCACAGATTAAATCTTAATGCCAACAAATGTTTTACTATATTCTTTGGCAAACATAACTTCCATTGTAACTATCACATTGACAATGTGCCTGTGAAAGTTGATCCTGTAGTTGGACAGCTGGAAACCTATGTTGCCAATGAACCGTCAATCACCACATATTCACTACTGTAAGGGAAGTACTTTTTCATTGCACAGCTATACCTAAAGGTATGATGTCCAGATCCAGGGATGTAATTGTTCCATTGTACTCTGCACTCTTTAGGTCGATCATTGACTATAGAGCCCCTTTCAGTATGCATCTGTTCAAACATTTGTCACAGCAGGAATTACCACAATATTTTCTCAGTTGCCAAAAAAGGCCTAATCATTAAAACTATGCAGACCATTTTAAAGCCTGTTTTTCTCCTTGTATCCTACAGGCTATTGAGTGGCATCAAACCTGTTAAACATTTGCAAGTCCAGTGATGTCAAGGGACCTAAATCGTTTTTGCAAAATTAATAAAACATACTGGAGGGATAGGTATGTTTCACAGAGAATACTACTCCTGTGGAACCGTCTTCCACTCCACATAAAGCAGAGTAGCTTCTGTTACTATTTTCTGAAGTAATTTTCATGAAGCAGTGAATGGAGAACTGCAAGTTTACCCCCCCAGTTTAGTACTGTTGGCCGTCCTAGATAGGAAAACTTTTTTAGTTAACCCAACATGCATTTGTTTGACCCCTGTTTGGATAGTCATATTGCAAAATATATGGGATAATGGAAGGCTAGGCTTAAGTTGCCTAGTAAGTATCTGTGAACCTATGCTGTTACATTTCTATAAATTGATGTCCTGACTGAGATTACTGTTGCAGTACTAACATATGGGTTTCCATCTGCTGTTGTCCTGCTGGGGTTGTTTGTCTGATGTGTGTCCTCTGCTCGTCTGCATCATGGTATATAGGTAAACACGCACACGAGTTCTTCAGACTGTCTTGCTGCCCGCTTGAATGCAGATTGAGCATCCATCGGATTGATCTACGTTAAGTTGTTCGTACCATTGTTTCACTTGTTCAGTTTTCAGATAAGTGCCCTGTTGGGGAACCCTCCTTTTTTTATATTTTGTTGTGTTTTGAACGCTTTTGTTAGATGTTAGTAGGGGTAAGTGCGAGTGCGATGGGTGTAAGACCTTGTATGGAATCTGCCTAAGTGCCTTTTTTAGTCTAGGGCTGGAACAGGACTACAAATCTTGTTCCGTCTGCCAGTTTTGTTCCAAAATCCCTTGGATCAAGGCTTTCCTTCCTTAACATGTTCTGTGAAACAGTGTCTGAAACACCTGGCCCAAGCAAAGATGGCAATATCTCCAGCACCCAACATCGCTTTTCTCCCAGACACGAAACTTGAGACCCCGAGACTTTTTTGCAGTCTTAGCATTTCTGTGTCAGGTGTACCAGCTGAGGTTACAGAACCCTCTGTACATCAGATAGCTTCAGTTGCCTGCTGCTGAAACCCTGCTGGTGGCTGGCATGACTCCTGCTCCTTACAGATTGTGGATACCTTGAAGGAAGCAGGCTTAATTTTGGAGAGTCCACATGGAGTACCCCAAATCCTAGTAAAGGAAGATGATGTTCCTCGTGTTTCACTGTTGCAGTCATTACATTTGGGTAATCTGCTGGCAGGTTGCCCTCAAGGTGGCCTGATTAACAAAGTCTTGGGTCCTGCGTCGGTTGCTGTCCCTTCTTCCATGACTTCGGGTCATCAGGGGTATAAAACATGCAGCCAACGCCATTACATCAGCCTTTCTTGCCGCGCAGTGCTCGAAGCAGAAGCAGTTGGCAAGTGCCAGTCGGCCAACTCCTGAAATTTTCGTTTTCGAGTTTCAGAACCGTAGTCTTCAACTTAAAGCTAAGTATCCCGTTGGGGAAAGTTTTTCTTGCTCCTTACTGATGTCCGTAAAAGTTAATAATCGTATTACTTGTGGGAAGCAAATACCTCATAAGGATTTTCATTTGTACTGTATTACTTGCCTAGGCCCTGACCACGACATAACTTGCTTTCTGTTTTGTGCTTTATTTAATCAGCACACTATTTGTCGTCGGTACATTTTTGCTTCAAAATATTTCGGTTCTCTGTTTAATTATCCAGAAATGACCAGTTAGCCATCTGACCACCGGAATACTGAAAAAACGCAAAGAAAGACAGAGACAGGCCATTGAAGTCCAAAACTGCTGATGGCGCTTCTCCTAAGCCAGTTGTCCATTTGCCAGTACTCAGTGAGGCGCTTTTGCAGCCCCTTATACTAGCTACTTCTGATTCGCAGGCCTCTACTGAGATCCATTCGGAGTCCGGTATGCCGCGAGATGATTCACATATGGAACCTGCGGATGTCTCTACCTCGGATGGGTCTGGAGCCACTGAGCAGGCACTAGTTTCTGAGGGTGTATTCAGGCCTACAGACTTGCATATTAAACCGACTCCAACTTCAGTACTAAGGCCTAAATCTCTGTCTGTCTAAAAAAGCGACGCCCAGGCCACATGTTCAGGCCCCTATGCCTAAAAAACAAATGATCATAATGGCTGAAGATTAAATTACTCTAATCAGGGGTAGTCAACCCCCCCCCCCCCCTCCAAGAGGCCTAGGATTGAATTTGAGTATGAATCTTCTGAACAGGAGTCTTTCTTCTGACTCTTCTAATGATCTGGATTTGTCCATGCCTACTTATGAGGACTCTGATGCAGAGGATTCCATTCCCACTGCTTCTCCGCCTGAGTATTTCTCTTTTGGGGAAACTTTACATAAGGGAGCATTTCCAGTGGGAAAGTCAGGATTTATCGGAATCCAAAAAGAGGCTTAAGGATTTCCTCCTTCTTCCTCAGCATAGGCCTCTGGCTATACCTCCTGTACTAGTTATTGTTTATGTGTTTTCGGAATCCAGTATGGCCCCTGATTCCTTGCCTCCAGCCCCTAACAAACCAGACAGGTACTACAGGATTCCCGAGTCCCACAAATTCCTTTTCAAAAATCCTGTTGCGGACCCTGAAACCATTTTTCAGGGGCCCCAAGGGCATTAAAGTTTCTACTGCTAAAAATCCTACCCTTTCTGATAGAGACTCCAGGGTGCTGGATAGATGGGGTAAAAAGGTTTATACTTCTATACTTCTGCAACCTTAGCAATCAGGGCTTTAAACTGTCAATTCCATATGCTAAAATATCAACAGCATGTCATGGCTCTGCTTAAACAGAAAATGATGATTTCTGACTGTGTGGAGAATACAGATTTGTTGCATTCAGCTGAACAAGTTGGCAAACCTACTTTGCAATGCGGTTTTGATTCTTTAGAGGCCTCTTGTAGGGCTGCTGTTACTGGGTCTGTGCTTAGACGGCATGCTTGGCTTAAGGAGCAATCTCTGCCTGATCTTGTTAAAGCAAAACTTCTGGATGCTCCTTTATAGCAGGACCTCTTATTTGGCAATAAGGCTGAAGAAGTTCTAAAAAAGATGGAAGATAAAGCTAAATCTATGCAAACTGTGAAAGATTTCTTACAAGTGCAACCTCCTAGATTTAGTAGGCATTGGCCTACTAAGAACTGGTTCTTTTCAGCTCCTTCCAGAGCCACTACAGCCAATCCCAGACATTCCAAAACCACCAGGTTTCAGTCCCAAGGGACTTTCAGAACTAAGCAATGGGGTGCTTCCACTTCCAAATCTGGAAACAACAAGGCACCACCCTATGGTAAACAGTCTCAGTGACTTCCCTTTGAAATTACCAAGCACTTACCTCTTAGCCGTCCCTTTGGGGGGAAAACTGGCTCTTCATTCAAGAAACTGGCAACTTATAACCCAGGACAAATGGGTTTTAAATGGTGTCCAAGGGATACAGATTTCATTTCCATACGCTGCTAACTCCAAAAGGGTGGCCAGACCTGCCCCCAAATCAGTGGGGAGAGGCTCCGAAACCAGTACTTTCCCTCCTGGTACTAGCTGAATAGCCCCCATGTTTAGAAGCGGAAAAGGGACAAGGTTTCTATTCCAGACTTTTCCTGGTACCCAGAAAAGACCAATCATGGCGTCCAGTTCTGGACCTGTCTACTCTAAACACCTTTCTGGACATTCCAAACTTCAAAATGCTGACTCTTCACCAGTTACTTTCTATGCTAGGCAAGGATGCCTGGCTGGCAACTCTCGACTTAAGAGGCTTACCTGCATATCCCAATCAGGGAATCTTGCAGAAGATTTCTACGCTTCAAAGCAGGCTGTGTGCATGCATTATCAGATGTTCATCGTGTTTCACTGTTGCAGTCATGACTGTAGGGTTCTCCCCTGCCGGCAGGCAGCCCTCGGTTGGCCAGAATCCCAAAGTCTGGGTCCGGCGTCGGCTGTTCAACCATGCTCCCTGACGTCAGAGCGCCAGGAGTATAAAGCTGATAGCCGATGCCATCTTCTCCAGTCTTTCTTGCCGTGCGGTGATAGCAGTTCGCAAGTGCCGGTCGGCTGACTCCTGACTAATTTTACTGATACTCTTCGGTCCGAAGACTGACTTCTCCACTCAAAGCTAAGTATCCCGTTGGGGAAATTTTTTTTCTTGCTCCACTCCGATGTCAGAAAAAGTTAATAATTGTATTTCATGTGGGAAGCAAATACTTCATAAGGATTTTCATTCTTACTGTATTCCTTGCTTGGGCCCTGACCACGACGTAGTTAGTTGTCGGTTTTGTGCTAGATTCAATCAACGTACAATTTAAGCGAAGGTACAATTTTGCTTTTCATTACTTCGGTAGGCACTTTAATTACAAAATGTCGTCGGATACGGTTCCGGCTACCGGAGTTCACAAACGTCGCAAGGATAAAGACAGGCCTCCGAGGTCCAAATCTGATGATAGCACACAAGCAGAGCCAGCTTCAGGTTCAGCCGTCGTCAGTGAGGCGCTTTTGCAGCCCCTGTCATCGGCCATTTCAGAACAGACGGCCGAAACAGACTCTCATGAGGAGCCAACCAGGCCTTTAAATATTTCTGTTGCAGGACCTTCGGACAATGCTCTTTCGGATGGGTCCGGAGCCGCTGTGCAGGTACCGGCTTCTGAAGGGTTTTCAGGCCTACTCAGCTACTAATAAAGGCAAAGCCAAAGACAAAGGCAAAGACTCCTTCAAAATCAAAGACTTCTACACAGGCCTCTTCTGAACCGGCTCCCAAGTCACAGAAACAGTTACTCAAGATGGCGGAGGACTTACTATGATTAGGGGTTCTCATCCCCCTCCAGACAAAAGGCCAAGGCAGGATGTTTATTATGATTCCTCTGATCAGGCTTCTGTTTCCTCAGTTTCTTCTTCCGATCAGGATTATGCTTTCCCTCCTTATGAGGATTCTGATGCTGAAGAATCCATTCCTTCAGCTTCTCCCCCTGAGGATTTCTCTTTTGGGGAAACTTTGCATGAAATGAGGGAACATTTCCACTGGGAAGGACAGGAGTATTCGGAATCCAAGAAAAGGCTGAGGGAATTTCTTCTTCTTCCCCAACATAGACCCCTGGCTATTCCTCCTGTTTTTGATATTGTGGATGATGCCTTTTCGGAGGCTAACTTAACCCCTGACTCTTTTCCTCCTGCTCCTGTTAAGCCTGATAGATAGATATTACAGGGTTCCTGATTCCCATCAGTTTTTATACAAGAACCCTTCTGCTGACCCTGAAACCATTTCTCGGGGTCCTAAGGGAGTTAAGGCCGCTTCTGCCAAAAATCCTATTCCTACTGAACAGGATTCTCGATCCTTAGAAAGATGGGGCAAAAAGGTGTACACTTCTGCTACTTTGTCCATCAGGGCTCTAAACTGTCAGTTTCATATGTTTAAATACCAGCAATTTCTATTGTCTGTCTTAAAACAAAAGCTTACTTCCATTTCTGCCTGTGCAGATGATAAGGAATTACATGACTTACTGCATGCCACTGAACAGGTTGGGAAGCATGGTTTACACTGTGGATTTGATGCCTTGGAAGCTTCTTGTAGGGCTGTGGCCTCTGGCACGGTCATTAGAAGGCATGCATGGCTAAAGGAACAAAATTTACCTGAGCAAGTAAAGGCTAAATTATTGGATGCTCCTGTTCAGCATAATGTTTTGTTTGGATCAAAAGCTGAAGAGGTGATTAAAAAGATGGAGGATAAGGCGAAATCCATGCAAACAGTTAAAGATTTCTTACAAGTACAGCATCCTAGATTTAGCAGGAATTGGCCTTCTAAAAATTGGTCCTTTCCCACTTCAGACAGGCCTCAGAGGGGTAGATATAGACGCTCCAGAGGGAGGCCTCAAACACAAGCTGCTTATAGACCAAGACAGTGGACTGCTTCCACCCCTAGGGGAGGAGAGGACAGGTCACAATCTCAAAGGAAACAAACTCAATGACTCCCTCTGTTGGGCTACAGGAACTTCTTGCCTGGAAGCCCCTCTCTGAGGAAAACTCTCTCTTTTTTTATCAAAATTGGACTCTGATAACCCAAGACAAGTGGGTTTTGGATGTGGTTTTAAGAGGTTACAAATTCCATTTTCATACCTTGCCAAGGCCAAGCGGATGGCCAGACCTTCCAAAACATCAATGGACGGAGGCCTTAAACCAGGTGGAAGCTCTTTTGGCTATGAATGCCATAGAACTGGTTCCTCTTTCAGAGATGGGAAAAGGTTTTTATTCAAGGCTCTTTCTAGTCCCAAGGAAGCAAAACTCATGGAGACCCATTCTGGATCTGTCGGTCTTGAACACCTTTCTAGAGATTCCAAAATTCAAGATGCTTACTCTACAGCAGCTACTTCCAATGCGGTCCAAAAATGCATGGATGGTAACTTTGGATTTAAAGGAGGCATATTTACACATTCCCATCAGGCAGGATCGCAGAAAATACCTCTGGTTCAAAGCCGGATCGAGGCACTTTCTATTCTCTGCGCTGCCCTTTGGATTATCTACTGCGCCCAGGGTCTTCACCAAATGCCTGGCTCCAGTAGTGGCTTACTGCAGACTCAAGGGAATTCAAATTTACCCTTATCTGGACGATTGTCTAATTCAGGCAGACAGCAAGGATGTCTTACTCCAGCATCTAGATTTTTGTACAGAACCTCCTCAAGTTCCTGGGATTCTCTGTAAACATAAAGTCAAATTTGACACCATCACAACAGACAACTTTTCTGGGTGCACTTCTAAACACCACAACCCAGATGGCATTTCTGACATCCGAAAAACAGTTACAGCTGGCTTCAACTTTCAGAATCTTGGCAGCTTTAACTCATCTATCTGCAAGGAAATTCCTGCAGGCTTTGGGTTACATGGCCTCCTGCATCCTTCTCGTACCATATGCAAGACTACACATGAGGAAAATACAGTGGTACCTAAAAAGTGTATGGTCTCAGCATTGCCACAGTTTAGACATACTGATCTCCGTCCTTCCTTGCCTTCAAAAGGAATTTCTTTGGTGGTCCAAGGCATGTGCCCTAAACAAAGGGAAGCCCTTCCGTCTGCGTCCTGCCTCTCAGATTCTAACCACAGACGCCTCGGATTATGCTTGGGGAGCCCATTTTCAGGGCAATTGTTTGCAGGGCCTTTGGACAAAGGATCAGAAGCACCTGCATATCAATTTAAAGGAAATGTTAGCCATTCAGAAAGCTCTGTTGGCCTTCAGGAATCTTTTACAACCAGGACAACTGTTAATACGGACATACAACGCCACAGTTATGTGGTACATAAACAAGCAAGGGGGATCTCATTTCTACCCCCTTTGCAGACTAGCCATGGATCTATGGAACACAGCTCTAGCTTGCAATCTGGATCTTCAAGCTCAGTTTCTACCAGGGAAACAAAACTTCCTGGCAGACAGTCTGAGCAGAAATCTTTCGGATCCACACGAGTGGATGCTGGACACCAAAATATTCAGGATGATAACAGCAGTCTGGGGATGTCCTCACGTAGACCTCTTTGCATCCCATCTCAATCATCAACTACAGACGTTTTGCACCAAGACTTTCCACAGAGAGGCTTGGAAAGTGGACGCCCTGTCATTCAGTTGGAGGAACCTCTTGGGATATGCCTTTCCGCCTCTTCCTCTTCTTCCACGGGTTTTATTGAAGATAAAACAGGGCAAGCCCAAGAGGATAATCTTGCTGGCTCCAAATTGGCTTCGGCAGTTTTGGTATCCAACTCTAAAAAACCTATGCCTGGACCCCCCTTGGATTTTACCTCAGTCTCCGAACCTTCTGTCCCAACATCAGGGTCAGGTTCTACACACTCATGTCAGAACTCTCAGCCTGGCGGCCTGGTTAATCCAGGGCTTTTGATTTCTTCCTTACTGCCCAAGCAGGTTATGGATGTCATTTTAGAAGCCAGACGTCCTAGTACTAGAAAATCTTATGCAGGAAAATGGAAAAGATTTTGTTCCTGGATGCAGGCTCAGGATTCTGATACTCTTCTTCCTAACATTCCTTTAATTTTACTTTACTTGACAGATCTCTTACATAAGGGTCTCTCTTTCTCTTCCATTAAGATACATGCCTCTGCTATTTCTGCTCATTATAATGCAGACCCTCCAATCTTTTCCCACCAGCTCATGCGACAGTTTCTCAGAGGTGCTAAGAACTTAAGACCTCCTAGATCTCCTCCTATTCCTGCTTGGGATCTCAACTATGTTTTGGAAAAACTAACCTTGCCTCCTTTTTAGCCTGCTGCCTCTTCTGACATCAAGTTTTTATCTTGGAAGACAGCCATCCTGTTAGCCCTAACCTCTGCCAGGAGAGTTTCAGAGTTACAAGCTCTTATGGCTGTGGAACCTTATATTATTTTTCATCAAGACAAGGTATCTTTGAGGACTAATCCTACCTTCATGCCTAAGGTGGCTTCCAAGGTGGCTTTAAATCAAACTATACACTTGCCAACTTTTTTCCCCACTCCTCAAAATAGAGGGGAAAGGATCTTACATTCCTTGGATGTACACAGACAGCTACGTTTTTACCTGAACAGAACCAAGGACATCAGAAAATCAGAACAATTGTTTGTTTCTTATGCTTCAAGTTCCCAAGGTAAAGCCATTTCAAAACAGACCATTTCTAAATGGATTGCTCATGGAATCAGATTTTGTTATTCTCACCATGGAAAACAAATCCCAGGAAGTATACGGACTCATTCCACCAGAGCTGCTGCCACTTCTGCGGCCTTCCTCAGGGATGTTCCTACCAAGGACATTTTGGAAGCTGCAACTTGGGAGTTCAGTGCATACATTTTCTAAGCACTACAATCTACCTCTCTACTCTGTCTAGGGCAGGCTTTGCCTCTGCAGTCTTGCAGGGCCTTTTAGCCGCCCCTTCCTCTTTATGACCACCTCCCTTTCTTTCAGCTTTGGGATTCTACCCTACAGTCATGACTGCAACAGTGAAACACGAACATAGTACAGTTGTGTACACCTACCATAAATGTAGATGTTCGAGTGTCTTCACTGTTGCAGTCTGGGTTTCCCTCCCTCCTGTCCCCTGGGTTTCCCTCCCTCCTGTCCCCTCTTATTTTTACTTTTGTGTATTTCCTTTTTTCACCATTCTTCTGAGGTGTATTTGCAAAGGTTATGGGACTTTTTTCATTTTGGGACTCCTGACATCTGGGGCAAGAAAAACTGGAGAAGATGGCGTCGGCTGTCAGCTTTATACTCCTGGCGCTCTGACTTCAGGGAGCATGGTTGAACAGCTGACGCCAGACCCAGACTTTGGGATTCTGGCCGACCGAGGGCTGCCTGCCGGCAGGGGAGAACCCTACAGTCATGACTGCAACAGTGAAGACACTCTAACATCTACATTTATGGTAGGTGTACACAACTGTACTTTCTCTGCACTGCCCTTTGGCTTGTCTACTGTGCCCAGGGTATTTACGAAGTGCCTGGCTCCAGTAATTGCGTTTTGCAGGCAAAGAAATATTCAAATATATCCATACCTGGACGATTGTCTAATTCAGGCAGAAAACCAGGCCATTCTTCTAAAACATCAGGCGTTTGTAAGAAGACTTCTAACCTGTCTAGGGTACACCATAAACAAAAAGAAATCTCAACTGGTACACACCCAAAAAATTACATTCCTGGGTGCAAGCTTGAATACAACTGCCCAGATGACTTTCCTTATGCCAGAAAAGCAAATTCATTTGGTGACTTACTTCAGACAGGTGTCCAAAAAAACCCTAAAAACCCTGTTATGTGAAAGGCAAATACTGCAAGCCTTGGGGTTCATGGCCTCATGCATTCTTCTAATTCCATATGCAAGACTGCATATGAGGAAACTTCGGTGGTACTTAAAAAGTTTATGGAGTCAACATTGTCACAGCCTGGAAACAATGATTCCTTTCATACCTTGCCTGCGCCTAGAGTTCCTATGGTGGGCAGAGGCCTGCCACCAAAACAAAGGACTGCCATTCACACCATCCCCCTGCTGCCCAAACCCTAACTATAGACGCATCAGACTATGCATGGGGGGCTCAACTGGCAGGGAAGTGCATTCAGGGCAAATGGAGCCCAAATCAAACGCACCTTCATATCAATCAAAAAGAAATGCTAGCTGTACAGAATGCACTGACAGCCTTCAAGGACTACCTTCATCCAGGACAATTACTGATAAAGATGGACAACACCACGGTTATGTGGTACATAAACTAGCAGGGGGGTACACATTCCTACCCCCTCTGCAGATTAGCCATGGCATTGTGGAACACTGTCTTGAGCTACCAAGTACAACTACAAGCTCAATTCCTGCCAGGAAAGCAGAATGTTCTGGCAGACTAACTAAGAAGAAATGTCAT